>NC_091382.1:5018157-5130657 GCF_038502225.1 Cherax quadricarinatus
GTACACACAACCGAGGAAGAAGTGAAGAGGCTTCTGAGTGAGCTAGATACCTCAAAGGCAGTGGGGCCGGATAACATCTCTCCATGGGTCCTGAGAGAGGAAGCAGAGGCGCTATGTGTACCCCTAACAACAATATTCAATAGATGTATCGAAACAGGGAGATTGCCTGAGGCATGGAAGACAGCAAATGTAGTCTCAGTCTTTAAAAAAGGAGACAGACATGAAGCACTAAACTACAGACCAGTGTCACTGACATGTATAGTATGCAAAATCATGGAGATTATCAGAAGAGTGGTGGAACACCTAGAAAGGAATCATCTCATCAACAGCAGCCAACATGGTTTCAGGAACTGGAAATCCTGTGTCACAAACCTACTGGAGTTCTATGACATAGTGACAGCAGTAAGACAAAAGAGAGAGGGGTGGGTGGATTGCATTTTCTTGGACTGCAAGAAGGCGTTTGACACAGTTCCACACAAGAGATTAGTGCAAAAACTGGAGGACCAAGCAGGGATAACAGGGAAGGCATTACAATGGATCAGGGAATACTTGTCAGGAAGACAGCAGCGAGTCATGGTACGTGGCGAGGTGTCAGAGCAGGCACCTGTGACCAGCGGGGTCCCACAGGGGTCAGTCCTAGAACCAGTGCTGTTTCTGGAATTTTTAAACGACATGACGGAAGGAATAGATTCGGAAGTGTCCCTGTTTGCAGATGACGTGAGTATAACTCCAGGCACATCTCCTGAAGCGTACATCAACCAAATAACTGCTGCAGCATATGGGCGCGTAGCAAACCTCAGAACAGCATTCCGACGTCTTAATGAGGAATCGTTCAGGACCCTGTACACCGTGTACGTTAGGCCCATATTGGAGTATGCGGCACTAGTTTGGAACCCACACCTAGCCAAGCACGTAAAGAAACTAGAGAAAGTGCAAAGGTTTGCAACAAGACTAGTCTTAGAGCTAAGAGGTATGTCCTACGAGGAGAGGTTAATGGAAATCAGCCTGACTACACTGGAAGACAGGAGAGATAGGGGGGACATGATAACGACATACAAAATACTGAGAGGAATTGACAGGATGGACAAAGACAGAATGTTCCAGAGATGGGACACAGCAACAAGGGGACACAGTTGGAAGTTGAAGACACAGATGAATCACAGGGATGTTAGGAAGTAATTATTCAACCACAGAGTAGTCATGAAGTGGAATAGTTTGGGAAGCGATGTAGTGGAGGCAGGATCCATACATAGCTTTAAGCAGAGGTATGATAAAGTTCACGGTTCAGGGAGAGTGACCTAGTAGCGACCAGTGAAGAGGCGGGGGCCAGGAGCTTGGACTCGACCCCTGCAACCTCAACTAGGTGAGTACACCTAGGTGAGTACACACACACACATCAGTGAAGAGGCGGGGCCAGGAACTATGTCTCGACCCCTGCAACCACAAATAGATGAGTACAAATAGGTGAGCACGCACACACAAAGGACAGAGATTGGATGTTCCAGAGATGGGATACAGCAACAAGGGGTCATATTTCTTCAGACACAGAGTTGTCAGGAAGTGGAATAGCCTGGGTAGTGATATAGTGTAGGCAGGATCTATACATAGCTTTAAGAAGAGGTATGATAAAGCTCACGAAGCGGGAAGAGTCACTGAGCAGCGGCCAGTTGAAGAGGCGGAGCCAAGAGCTGTGACTTGACCCCCGCAACCACAGCTAGGTGAGTACACACTTAAGAAGAGGTACGATAAAGCTCATGGAGCAGAGAGAAAGTGGACCTAATAGCGACCAGCGAAGATTCTGGGCTAGGAGCTGTGAATAGACCCTTGCAACCTTACTCAGGTGAGTACAAAAGGGTTAATACACACACAAATATACACACACATAGGCCTCCTGGTGGATCAAGGCCTGATCAACCAGATTGTTACTGGTGGCCACACGCAGTCCAACATTTCAACCACACACATCCCAACTAATCAGGAACTAACCTGAAGACCTAATCCTCAATCATTTAGCTATTGTTCATTAATTACCACACCGTCACTTGGGAGGGATGATGGAAGGCAGGAGGGAGAGAGGGCAGGGAGGGTAGCATAGGTCGTCTTGGGAGGGATGATGGAAGGCAGGAGGGAGAGAGGGCAGGGAGGGTAGCATAGGTCGTCTTGGGAGGGATGATGGAAGGCAGGAGGGAGAGAGGGCAGGGAGGGTAGCATAGGTCGTCTTGGGAGGGATGATGGAAGGCAGGAGGGAGAGAGGGCAGGGAGGGTAGCATAGGTCGTCTTGGGAGGGATGATGGAAGGCAGGAGGGAGAGAGGGCAGGGAGGGTAGCATAGGTCGTCTTGGGAGGGATGATGGAAGGCAGGAGGGAGAGAGGGCAGGGAGGGCAGCATAGGTCGTCTTGGGAGGGATGATGGAAGGCAGGAGGGAGAGAGGGCAGGGAGGGTAGCATAGGTCGTCTTGGGAGGGATGATGGAAGGCAGGAGGGAGAGAGGGCAGGGAGGGTAGCATAGGTCGTCTTGGGAGGGATGATGGAAGGCAGGAGGGAGAGAGGGCAGGGAGGGTAGCATAGGTCGTCTTGGGAGGGATGATGGAAGGCAGGAGGGAGAGAGGGCAGGGAGGGTAGCATAGGTCGTCTTGGGAGGGATGATGGAAGGCAGGAGGGAGAGAGGGCAGGGAGGGTAGCATAGGTCGTCTTGGGAGGGATGATGGAAGGCAGGAGGGAGAGAGGGCAGGGAGGGTAGCATAGGTCGTCTTGGGAGGGATGATGGAAGGCAGGAGGGAGAGAGGGCAGGGAGGGTAGCATAGGTCGTCTTGGGAGGGATGATGGAAGGCAGGAGGGAGAGAGGGCAGGGAGGGTAGCATAGGTCGTCTTGGGAGGGATGATGGAAGGCAGGAGGGAGAGAGGGCAGGGAGGGTAGCATAGGTCGTCTTGGGAGGGATGATGGAAGGCAGGAGGGAGAGAGGGCAGGGAGGGTAGCATAGGTCGTCTTGGGAGGGATGATGGAAGGCAGGAGGGAGAGAGGGCAGGGAGGGCAGCATAGGTCGTCTTGGGAGGGATGATGGAAGGCAGGAGGGAGAGAGGGCAGGGAGGGTAGCATAGGTCGTCTTGGGAGGGATGATGGAAGGCAGGAGGGAGAGAGGGCAGGGAGGGTAGCATAGGTCGTCTTGGGAGGGATGATGGAAGGCAGGAGGGAGAGAGGGCAGGGAGGGTAGCATAGGTCGTCTTGGGAGGGATGATGGAAGGCAGGAGGGAGAGAGGGCAGGGAGGGTAGCATAGGTCGTCTTGGGAGGGATGATGGAAGGCAGGAGGGAGAGAGGGCAGGGAGGGTAGCATAGGTCGTCTTGGGAGGGATGATGGAAGGCAGGAGGGAGAGAGGGCAGGGAGGGTAGCATAGGTCGTCTTGGGAGGGATGATGGAAGGCAGGAGGGAGAGAGGGCAGGGAGGGTAGCATAGGTCGTCTTGGGAGGGATGATGGAAGGCAGGAGGGAGAGAGGGCAGGGAGGGTAGCATAGGTCGTCTTGGGAGGGATGATGGAAGGCAGGAGGGAGAGAGGGCAGGGAGGGTAGCATAGGTCGTCTTGGGAGGGATGATGGAAGGCAGGAGGGAGAGAGGGCAGGGAGGGGAGCATAGGTCGTCTTGGGAGGGATGATGGAAGGCAGGAGGGAGAGAGGGCAGGGAGGGTAGCATAGGTCGTCTTGGGAGGGATGATGGAAGGCAGGAGGGAGAGAGGGCAGGGAGGGTAGCATAGGTCGTCTTGGGAGGGATGATGGAAGGCAGGAGGGAGAGAGGGCAGGGAGGGTAGCATAGGTCGTCTTGGGAGGGATGATGGAAGGCAGGAGGGAGAGAGGGCAGGGAGGGTAGCATAGGTCGTCTTGGGAGGGATGATGGAAGGCAGGAGGGAGAGAGGGCAGGGAGGGTAGCATAGGTCGTCTTGGGAGGGATGATGGAAGGCAGGAGGGAGAGAGGGCAGGGAGGGTAGCATAGGTCGTCTTGGGAGGGATGATGGAAGGCAGGAGGGAGAGAGGGCAGGGAGGGTAGCATAGGTCGTCTTGGGAGGGATGATGGAAGGCAGGAGGGAGAGAGGGCAGGGAGGGTAGCATAGGTCGTCTTGGGAGGGATGATGGAAGGCAGGAGGGAGAGAGGGCAGGGAGGGTAGCATAGGTCGTCTTGGGAGGGATGATGGAAGGCAGGAGGGAGAGAGGGCAGGGAGGGTAGCATAGGTCGTCTTGGGAGGGATGATGGAAGGCAGGAGGGAGAGAGGGCAGGGAGGGTAGCATAGGTCGTCTTGGGAGGGATGATGGAAGGCAGGAGGGAGAGAGGGCAGGGAGGGTAGCATAGGTCGTCTTGGGAGGGATGATGGAAGGCAGGAGGGAGAGAGGGCAGGGAGGGTAGCATAGGTCGTCTTGGGAGGGATGATGGAAGGCAGGAGGGAGAGAGGGCAGGGAGGGTAGCATAGGTCGTCTTGGGAGGGATGATGGAAGGCAGGAGGGAGAGAGGGCAGGGAGGGTAGCATAGGTCGTCTTGGGAGGGATGATGGAAGGCAGGAGGGAGAGAGGGCAGGGAGGGTAGCATAGGTCGTCTTGGGAGGAAGGCAGGAGGGAGAGAGGGCAGGGAGGGTAGCTTAGGTCGTCTTGGGTGGTATGATGGAAGGCAGGAGGGAGAGAGGGCAGGGAGGGTAGCATAGGTCGTCTTGGGAGGGATGATGGAAGGCAGGAGGGAGAGAGGGCAGGGAGGGTAGCATAGGTCGTCTTGGGAGGGATGATGGAAGGCAGGAGGGAGAGAGGGCAGGGAGGGTAGCATAGGTCGTCTTGGGAGGGATGATGGAAGGCAGGAGGGAGAGAGGGCAGGGAGGGTAGCATAGGTCGTCTTGGGAGGGATGATGGAAGGCAGGAGGGAGAGAGGGCAGGGAGGGTAGCATAGGTCGTCTTGGGAGGGATGATGGAAGGCAGGAGGGAGAGAGGGCAGGGAGGGTAGCATAGGTCGTCTTGGGAGGGATGATGGAAGGCAGGAGGGAGAGAGGGCAGGGAGGGTAGCATAGGTCGTCTTGGGAGGGATGATGGAAGGCAGGAGGGAGAGAGGGCAGGGAGGGTAGCATAGGTCGTCTTGGGAGGGATGATGGAAGGCAGGAGGGAGAGAGGGCAGGGAGGGTAGCATAGGTCGTCTTGGGAGGGATGATGGAAGGCAGGAGGGAGAGAGGGCAGGGAGGGTAGCATAGGTCGTCTTGGGAGGGATGATGGAAGGCAGGAGGGAGAGAGGGCAGGGAGGGTAGCATAGGTCGTCTTGGGAGGGATGATGGAAGGCAGGAGGGAGAGAGGGCAGGGAGGGTAGCATAGGTCGTCTTGGGAGGGATGATGGAAGGCAGGAGGGAGAGAGGGCAGGGAGGGTAGCATAGGTCGTCTTGGGAGGGATGATGGAAGGCAGGAGGGAGAGAGGGCAGGGAGGGTAGCATAGGTCGTCTTGGGAGGGATGATGGAAGGCAGGAGGGAGAGAGGGCAGGGAGGGTAGCATAGGTCGTCTTGGGAGGGATGATGGAAGGCAGGAGGGAGAGAGGGCAGGGAGGGTAGCATAGGTCGTCTTGGGAGGGATGATGGAAGGCAGGAGGGAGAGAGGGCAGGGAGGGTAGCATAGGTCGTCTTGGGAGGGATGATGGAAGGCAGGAGGGAGAGAGGGCAGGGAGGGTAGCATAGGTCGTCTTGGGAGGGATGATGGAAGGCAGGAGGGAGAGAGGGCAGGGAGGGCAGCATAGGTCGTCTTGGGAGGGATGATGGAAGGCAGGAGGGAGAGAGGGCAGGGAGGGTAGCATAGGTCGTCTTGGGAGGGATGATGGAAGGCAGGAGGGAGAGAGGGCAGGGAGGGTAGCATAGGTCGTCTTGGGAGGGATGATGGAAGGCAGGAGGGAGAGAGGGCAGGGAGGGTAGCATAGGTCGTCTTGGGAGGGATGATGGAAGGCAGGAGGGAGAGAGGGCAGGGAGGGTAGCATAGGTCGTCTTGGGAGGGATGATGGAAGGCAGGAGGGAGAGAGGGCAGGGAGGGTAGCATAGGTCGTCTTGGGAGGGATGATGGAAGGCAGGAGGGAGAGAGGGCAGGGAGGGTAGCATAGGTCGTCTTGGGAGGGATGATGGAAGGCAGGAGGGAGAGAGGGCAGGGAGGGTAGCATAGGTCGTCTTGGGAGGGATGATGGAAGGCAGGAGGGAGAGAGGGCAGGGAGGGTAGCATAGGTCGTCTTGGGAGGGATGATGGAAGGCAGGAGGGAGAGAGGGCAGGGAGGGTAGCATAGGTCGTCTTGGGAGGGATGATGGAAGGCAGGAGGGAGAGAGGGCAGGGAGGGTAGCATAGGTCGTCTTGGGAGGGATGATGGAAGGCAGGAGGGAGAGAGGGCAGGGAGGGTAGCATAGGTCGTCTTGGGAGGGATGATGGAAGGCAGGAGGGAGAGAGGGCAGGGAGGGTAGCATAGGTCGTCTTGGGAGGGATGATGGAAGGCAGGAGGGAGAGAGGGCAGGGAGGGTAGCATAGGTCGTCTTGGGAGGGATGATGGAAGGCAGGAGGGAGAGAGGGCAGGGAGGGCAGCATAGGTCGTCTTGGGAGGGATGATGGAAGGCAGGAGGGAGAGAGGGCAGGGAGGGTAGCATAGGTCGTCTTGGGAGGGATGATGGAAGGCAGGAGGGAGAGAGGGCAGGGAGGGTAGCATAGGTCGTCTTGGGAGGGATGATGGAAGGCAGGAGGGAGAGAGGGCAGGGAGGGAAGCATAGGTCGTCTTGGGAGGGATGATGGAAGGCAGGAGGGAGAGAGGGCAGGGAGGGTAGCATAGGTCGTCTTGGGAGGGATGATGGAAGGCAGGAGGGAGAGAGGGCAGGGAGGGCAGCATAGGTCGTCTTGGGAGGGATGATGGAAGGCAGGAGGGAGAGAGGGCAGGGAGGGCAGCATAGGTCGTCTTGGGAGGGATGATGGAAGGCAGGAGGGAGAGAGGGCAGGGAGGGTAGCATAGGTCGTCTTGGGAGGGATGATGGAAGGCAGGAGGGAGAGAGGGCAGGGAGGGTAGCATAGGTCGTCTTGGGAGGGATGATGGAAGGCAGGAGGGAGAGAGGGCAGGGAGGGTAGCATAGGTCGTCTTGGGAGGGATGATGGAAGGCAGGAGGGAGAGAGGGCAGGGAGGGTAGCATAGGTCGTCTTGGGAGGGATGATGGAAGGCAGGAGGGAGAGAGGGCAGGGAGGGTAGCATAGGTCGTCTTGGGAGGGATGATGGAAGGCAGGAGGGAGAGAGGGCAGGGAGGGCAGCATAGGTCGTCTTGGGAGGGATGATGGAAGGCAGGAGGGAGAGAGGGCAGGGAGGGTAGCATAGGTCGTCTTGGGAGGGATGATGGAAGGCAGGAGGGAGAGAGGGCAGGGAGGGTAGCATAGGTCGTCTTGGGAGGGATGATGGAAGGCAGGAGGGAGAGAGGGCAGGGAGGGTAGCATAGGTCGTCTTGGGAGGGATGATGGAAGGCAGGAGGGAGAGAGGGCAGGGAGGGTAGCATAGGTCGTCTTGGGAGGGATGATGGAAGGCAGGAGGGAGAGAGGGCAGGGAGGGTAGCATAGGTCGTCTTGGGAGGGATGATGGAAGGCAGGAGGGAGAGAGGGCAGGGAGGGTAGCATAGGTCGTCTTGGGAGGGATGATGGAAGGCAGGAGGGAGAGAGGGCAGGGAGGGTAGCATAGGTCGTCTTGGGAGGGATGATGGAAGGCAGGAGGGAGAGAGGGCAGGGAGGGCAGCATAGGTCGTCTTGGGAGGGATGATGGAAGGCAGGAGGGAGAGAGGGCAGGGAGGGTAGCATAGGTCGTCTTGGGAGGGATGATGGAAGGCAGGAGGGAGAGAGGGCAGGGAGGGTAGCATAGGTCGTCTCATACCCCTGACTCAGCCTAAGATGAATGCAAGTCTTCTGATAATATCCACACTCCCCATTTCTCCCCTCCACAAAACACCCCATCACTCCTCTACACCCCCATCACTCCTCTACATCCCCATCACTCCTCTACACCCCCATCACACCTCTACATCCCCATCACTCCTCTACACCCCCATCACACCTCTACATCCCCATCACTCCTCTACAACCCCAGCACACCTCTACACCCCCATCACACCTCTACATCCCCATCACTCCTCTACAACCTCATCACTCCTCTACACCCCCATCACTCCTCGACACCCCCATCACACCTCTACCTCCCCATCACTCCTCTACACCCCCATCACTCCTCGATACATCCCCATCACTCCTCGACACCCCCATCACACCTCTACATCCCCATCACTCCTCTACACCCCCATCACTCCTCTACATCCCCATCACTCCTCTACATCCCCATCACTCCTCTACATCCCCATCACTCCTCTACATCCCCATCACTCCTCTACATCCCCATCACTCCTCTACATCCCCATCACTCCTCTACACCCCCATCACTCCTCTACATCCCCATCACTCCTCTACATCCCCATCACTCCTCTACATCCCCATCACTCCTCTACATCCCCATCACTCCTCTACATCCCCCATCACTCCTCTCCATCCCCATCACTCCTCTACACCCCCATCACTCCTCTACATCCCCATCACTCCTCTACATCCTCATCACTCCTCTACACCCTCATCACTCCTCTACACCCTCATCACTCCTCTACACCCCCATCACTCCTCTACACCCCCATCACTCCTCTACATCCCCATCACTCCTCTACACCCCCATCACTCCTCTACATCCCCATCACTCCTCTACATCCCCATCACTCCTCTACACCCCCATCACTCCTCTACACCCCCATCACTCCTCTACATCCTCATCACTCCTCTACACCCCCATCACTCCTCTACATCCCCATCACTCCTCTACACCCCCATCACTCCTCTACATCCCCATCACTCCTCTACATCCCCATCACTCCTCTACATCCCCATCACTCCTCTACATCCCCATCACTCCTCTACACCCCCATCACTCCTCTACATCCCCATCACTCCTCTACACCCCCATCACTCCTCTACACCCCCATCACTCCTCTACATCCCCATCACTCCTCTACATCCCCATCACTCCTCTACATCCCCATCACTCCTCTACACCCCATCACTCCTCTACATCCCCATCACTCCTCTACACCCCCATCACTCCTCTACACCCCCATCACTCCTCTACATCCCCATCACTCCTCTACACCCCCATCACTCCTCTACATCCCCATCACTCCTCTACACCCCCATCACTCCTCTACATCCCCATCACTCCTCTGCACCCCCATCACTCCTCTACACCCTCATCACTCCTCTACACCCTCATCACTCCTCTACACCCCCATCACTCCTCTACACCCCCATCACTCCTCTACATCCCCATCACTCCTCTACACCCCCCATCACTCCTCTACAGCCCCCTCACTCCTCTGCACCCCCATCACTCCTCTACACCCTCATCACTCCTCTACACCCTCATCACTCCTCTACACCCTCATCACTCCTCTACACCCCCATCACTCCTCTACATCCCCATCACTCCTCTACACCCCCATCACTCCACAACACACACATCACTCCTCTACACCCCCATCACTCCTCTACATCCCCATCACTCCTCTACACCCCCATCACTCCTCTACATCCCCATCACTCCTCTGCACCCCCATCACTCCTCTACACCCTCATCACTCCTCTACACCCTCATCACTCCTCTACACCCCCATCACTCCTCTACATCCCCATCACTCCTCTACACCCCCATCACTCCTCTACATCCCCATCACTCCTCTGCACCCCCATCACTCCTCTTCACCCCCATCACTCCTCTACACCCTCATCACTCCTCTACACCCTCATCACTCCTCTACACCCTCATCACTCCTCTGCACCCCCATCACTCCTCTACACCCTCATCACTCCTCTACACCCTCATCACTCCTCTACATCCCCATCACTCCTCTACACCCCCATCACTCCTCTACATCCCCATCACTCCTCTGCACCCCCATCACTCCTCTACACCCTCATCACTCCTCTACACCCTCATCACTCCTCTACACCCTCATCACTCCTCTACACCCCCATCACTCCTCTACATCCCCATCACTCCTCTGCACCCCCATCACTCCTCTACACCCTCATCACTCCTCTACACCCTCATCACTCCTCTACACCCCCATCACTCCTCTACATCCCCATCACTCCTCTACATCCCCATCACTCCTCTACACCCTCATCACTCCTCTACACCCTCATCACTCCTCTACACCCTCATCACTCCTCTACACCCTCATCACTCCTCTGCACCCCCATCACTCCTCTACACCCTCATCACTCCTCTACACCCTCATCACTCCTCTACACCCCCATCACTCCTCTACACCCCCATCACTCCTCGATACCCCCATCACTCCTCTACACCCCCATCACACCTCTACATCCCCATCACTCCTCTACACCCTCATCACTCCTCTACACCCCCATCACTCCTCTACACCCCCATCACTCCTCGATACCCCCATCACTCCTCGACACCCCCATCACTCCTCGACACCCCCATCACTCCGCTACACCCGCATCACTCCTCTACACCCCCATCACTCCTCTACATCCCCCATCACTCCTCGATACCCCCATCACTCCTCGACACCCCCATCACTCCTCGACACCCCCACCACTCCTCGACACCCTCAATAAACCCATAACCCACTAGTACGCCTTTTAGTCATTAGTCCTGCTAGAACTGTTCTAGGGCCTATGTGTGTAAGTAAGTAAGTAAGTAAGTAAGTAAATTTATTCAGGTATACACAAATACAGTTACATAGAATTATCATACATAGCAGCATATGTGTAGAGAACCTAGGATAACACAAAAAAGTCAGACAGAGTGACTTATTTCCATTGGGGTCCTTTTACCTTATTATTATAATATAAAGGTTATAATATTTTCTTATTATTCTATAATGAAGATAACATCTTATTATCATACTAAAAAGACTATCTACTACACGAGGGTCATTAAGACTATGTACAATACGAGGGTCATTAAGACTATCTACTACACGAGGGTCATTAAGACTATCTACAATACGAGGGTCATTACTAGGAATAAGGTAAAATTTACACGTATGTTAGCTAAAAAATAGAAAATCATTCCCCTCCCTTTCTGTAGCTACATTCATCAGACACCTTTTGGCACTCTTCTTGAACTGGTTCATGCTATGACTGGCTTTGACATGTGCGGGTAGTCTGTTCCATTCCTTTATTGCTGTACAATAAAAGGTGTTTGAAGCCTGGCCACTGACTGTGGGTACTACAAAGTTGTGCTCTCTCCCCCTAGTACTATGATCGCTTTGGTTCCCAACCTTGACAAAATTGACAGCAAGATATTCTGGACATTGTTTGTGAGCAATTTTATAAACATGATTTAGCTTCAGTTGTTTTACTCTGTCTTCAACATTCAGCATATCCAACTGCTGTAATTCATCCTGGCCTACATGTATGGAGATGGGAGTGTGGGCCAGGAGGATGCTGGGAAGATGACCGGCAGATGATGCTGGGGAGATGTCAGGCAGATGATGCTGGACAGATGTCAGGCAAATGATGCTGGGGAGATGTCAGGCAGATGATGCTCTCTCATCTCCGTCCTTGTCTGCGTCTGCAGGATTCCTTGTCAGTAATGACCAGTCTGGGAGCGTTCCCATGCACACACACACACACACACACACACACACACACACACACACACACACACACACACACACACACACACACACACTGAAGGTCTTGGAATGAGGAGAGAGTGGACCTGTCAACAATAAGAGGGGTCTTCCTGCAGTGTATTCTGGGGATCAACGCCCCCGCGGCCTGGTCCACGACCAGGCCTACTTATCAACGAGGCTGTTACTACTGCCGCACGCAGTCCAACGTACGAACCACAGCCCGGTTGATCCGACACTGACTTAAGGTATCTGTCCAGCTCCCTTTTGAAGACAACCAAGGGTCTGTTGGTAATGCACCTTATGGCTGGTGGGAGGCTGTTGAACAGTCGTGGGCCCCGGACACTTATTGCGTTTTCTCTTAGTGCACCAATGGCTCCCCTATTTTTCACTGGGGGTATGTTGCATCGCCTACCAAGTCTTGCTTTCGTAGGGAGTGATTTCTGTGTGCAGATTAGGGGGTGGTGTTGTACACTGCCTAATTCTCTGGTGTGCACCAGTGTTGTACACTCTTCCTTGTACTCACCTGCAGCATTCACTCAGTGTTCATTCAGAACACGAGATAAGATAAGTGCAGAGAAACGTAGTCTGTGAATGGCTTGGTCCACACACACACACACACACACACACACAATGCATGTATGTGGGATGCTGGGAAAGACATCAGTGAGATCATCAGGTAAACTGCTGTACGAGATCTGCCTTGTCACTACCACGCACGCACGCACACACACACACACACACACACACACACACACACACACACACACACACACACACACACACACACACACACACACGCACACACACACACAAGGAGTTCCACAGGGGCCGGTGCTGTTTTTTGTATATGTGATAGATAGGATAGAGTAAGAGGTGTCTCTGTTTGCAGACAATGTGAATGTAATTAGGAGAAATCAAGTGGATGAGGATCAGGTAGGACTACAAAGGGATCTTGACAGGCTGCAAAGGGATCTTGACAGGCTACAAGCCTAGTCCAACAACTGGTTCCTGGAGTTTAACCCCGCCAAGTGCAGTCATGAAGATCGGGGAAGTTCAGAGAAGACCGCAGGGTACAGGGTAGGGGACCAAACACTGCAAACCTCACTCAAGGAAAAGGATCTTGGGGTGAGTATAATACTGAGCACATCTCCTGAGGCGAACATCAACCCAATAACTGATGCAGCATATGGACGCCTGGCAAACTTAAGAATAGCGTTTCGACACCTCAGTAAGGAATCATTCAAGACACTGTACATCGAGTACTTCAGGTCCATATTGGAGTATGTAGCACCAGTATGGAACCCACACCTGGTCAAGCAAGTCAAGAAAAGAAAGTGCAAAGGTTGGCAACAAGACTAGTCCCGGAGTAAAGAGGCATGTCCCACGAGGAGAGGTTAAGAGAAATCAACCTGACGACACTGGAGGACAAAAGGGATAGGGGGGATATGATAACAACGTATAAAATACCGAGAGGAATTTACAAGGTGGATAGGGACATGATGTTACAGATATGTGACACAGCAACAAGGGGACACAACTTGAAGTTTAAGACTGAGATGAGTTACAAGGATGTTAGGAAGTATTTCTTCAGTCATAGAGTTGCCAGGAAGTGGAATAATCTGGAGGGTGAAGTAGTTGAGGCAGAATCCATACATAGCTTTAATAAGAGGTACGATAAAGCTTGTGGAGCAGGGAGAAAGTGGGCCGAGGGGCCAGGAGCTGTAACTCGACCCCTGCAACCACAACTAGGTGAGTACAGGAGACGCAAGATGATAGTCATGAAGTAGGTAGTAACTGTGGGGAAGGGATACAGGTAACCCATGACACCGAGGTATACCAGAATGAAACACTCGCTATAAAGACCACCTTAACTAACCCATGACACGAGGTATACCAGAATGAAACACTCGCTATAAAGACCACCTTAACTAACCCATGACACGAGGTATACCAGAATGAAACACTCGCTATAAAGACCACCTTAACTAACCCATGACACGAGGTATACCAGAATGAAACACTCGCTATAAAGACCACCTTAACTAACCCATGACACGAGGTATACCAGAATGAAACACTCGCTATAAAGACCACCTTAACTAACCTATGACACCGAGGTATACCAGAATGAAACACTCGCTATAAAGACCACCTTAACTAACCCATGACACCGAGGTATACCAGAATGAAACACTCGCTATAAAGACCACCTTAACTAACCCATGACACCGAGGTATACCAGAATGAAACACTCGCTATAAAGACCACCTTAACCTATGACACCGAGGTATACCAGAATGAAACACTCGCTATAAAGACCACCTTAACTAACCTATGACACCGAGGTATACCAGAATGAAACACTCGCTACAAAGACCACCTTAACCTATGACACGAGGTATACCAGAATGAAACACTCGCTACAAAGACCACCTTAACCTATGACACCGAGGTATACCAGAATGAAACACTCGCTATAAAGACCACCTTAACTAACCCATGACACGAGGTATACCAGAATGAAACACTCGCTATAAAGACCACCTTAACTAACCCATGACACCGAGGTATACCAGAATGAAACACTCGCTATAAAGACCACCTTAACCTATGACACCGAGGTATACCAGAATGAAACACTCGCTATAAAGACCACCTTAACTAACCTATGACACCGAGGTATACCAGAATGAAACACTCGCTATAAAGACCACCTTAACTAACCCATGACACCGAGGTATACCAGAATGAAACACTCGCTATAAAGACCACCTTAACTAACCCATGACACCGAGGTATACCAGAATGAAACACTCGCTATAAAGACCACCTTAACTAACCCATGACACGAGGTATACCAGAATGAAACACTCGCTATAAAGACCACCTTAACTAACCCATGACACGAGGTATACCAGAATGAAACACTCCCTATAAAGACCACCTTAACTAACCCATGACACGAGGTATACCAGAATGAAACACTCGCTATAAAGACCACCTTAACTAACCCATGACACGAGGTATACCAGAATGAAACACTCGCTATAAAGACCACCTTAACTAACCCATGACACGAGGTATACCAGAATGAAACACTCGCTACAAAGACCACCTTAACTAACCCATAACTACACTGTGTAGAGCTGAATGTTAAAGCTCTACACTGTATAGAGCTGAATATTAGAGCTCTACGCTATGTATAGCGGAATGTTAGAGCTCTACACTGTGTAGAGCTGAATGTTAGAGCTGTACACTGTGTGGAGCTGAATGTTAGAGCTCTACACTGTGTAGAGCGGAATGTTAGAGCTCTACATTGTAGAGCTGAATGTCAGAGCTCTACACTATGTAGAGTTGAATGTCAGAGCTCAACACTGTGTAGAGCTGAATGTCAGAACTCTACACTGGTGAGCTAAATTATGTCTGAGCTCTACACAGAGCAAGATATTCTTTCATTATTTGTGAGGGAAGGGGAACCAGTGTGAGGGGGGGAGGGGAACCAGTGTGAGGGGAGGTGAGTGGAACCATTGTGAGGGGAGGGGAGGGGAACAAGTGTGAGTGGAGGGGAGAGGAACCATTGTGAGGGGAGGGGAGAGAAACCAGTGTGAGTGGAGGGGAGAGGAACCATTGTGAGGGGAGGGGAGAGAACCAGTGTGAGGGGAGGGGAACCAGTGTGAGGGGAGGATAGGGGAACCAGTGTGAGGGGAGGGGAGGGGAACCAGTGTGAGGGGAGGGGAGGTGAATCATTGCGAGGGGAAGGAGAAGAACCAGTGTCTACCTACTACCTGGAGTATACCTGGAGGATATTCCGGGGGTCAACTCCACCGCGGCCCGGTTCATGACCAGGCCTCCAGGTAGATCAGAGCCTGATCAACCAGGCTGTTAATGCTGGCCGCACGTATTCCAGCGTAGGAACCACAGCCCGGCTGATCCGGCACCGACTTTTAAGTATCTGTCCACCTCCCTCTTGAAGGCAGCCAGGGGCCTATTGTTAATTCCCCTCATGCATTGTGAGAGTCAGTTGAACAGTCTTGGGGATGTTGCACCGTCTGCCCGGTCTTTTGCTTTCGTAGTGAGTGATTTCTGTGTACAGATTTGGAACCAGTCCCTTTATGATTTTCCAGGTGTAGATTATGATGTATCTCTCTCGCCTGCGTTCCAGTGAGTACAGGTCAAGTGTTCCCAGTAGTTAAGGTGTTTGATATGTATCTCTTGTTTTTCACCTGAGCCAGCAGTATTCTAGTGAGGAGAGGGGAACTAGTGTGAGGGAGTGGGGAGGGGAACTAGTTTGAGGGGAGAGGAGGGAAAGGCAGGGAGAACTAGTGTGAGGGGAGGGGAGGGGAGAGCAGTGCCATATTAATTATTGTGAGAGGTCACTAGCAGTGCCATCCAAGTCTTGTAATGTTGGCAGTGATCTCACCAGTGTCTGCCAGCCAGCCAGCCTGCCTGTCTGTCTGCCTGCCTGCCAGTCTGTCTGTCAGCCTGCCTGTCTGCCAGCCTGCCTGCCAGCCTGCTTGCCTGTCTGCCAGCCAGCTTGCCTGCCTGTCTGCCAGTCTGTCTGCCTGTCTGCCTGCATGCCTGCCTGCATGCCTGCCTGCCTGCCTGCCTTCACACCTGCCTGTCTGTCTGCCTGCCTGCCAGTCTGTCTGTCAGCCTGCCTGCCCGCCTGTCTGTCTGCCAGCCTGCCTGCCAGCCTGCTTGCCTGTCTGCCAGCCAGCTTGCCTGCTTGTCTGCCAGTCTGTCTGCCAGCCTGCCTGCCTGCCTGCCTGCCTGCCTGCCTGCCTGCCTGTCTGTCTGTCTGCCTGCCTGTCTGCCTGTCTGCATGCCTGTCTGCCTGTCTGTCTGCATGTCTGCCTGCCTGCCTGCCTGCCTGCCTGCCTGCTTGCCTGCATGCCTGCCTGCCTGCCTGCCTGCCTGCCTGCCTGCCTGCTTGGCTCCCTGCCTGACAGCCTACCTGCCTGTCTGACTGTCTGCCTGCCTGCCTGCCTGCCTACCTGCCTGTCTGTCTGTCTGTCTGCCTGCCTGCCTGCCTGCCTGTCTGCCTGCCTGCCTGCTTGACTGCCTGTCTGCCTGCCTGCCTGTCTGTCTGTCTGTCTGTCTGTCTGTCTGTCTGCCTGCCTGCCTGCCTGCCTGCCTGCCTGCCTACCTGCCTACCTGCCTGTCTGCCTGTCTGTCTACCTGCCTGCCTGCCTGCCTGCCTGCCTACATACCTAACTACCTACCTACCTACCTACCTACCTACCTACCTACTTACCTACCTGCCTGCCTGCCTGCCTGCCTGCCTGCCTGCTTGCCTGCCTGTCTGCCTGCCTGCCTGTCTGTCTGTCTGTCTGTCTGTCTGTCTGCCTGCCTGCCTGCCTGCCTGCCTGCCTGCCTGCCTGCCTGCCTACCTGCCTGCCTGCCTGTCTGTCTACCTGCCTGCCTGCCTGCCTGCCTACATACCTAACTACCTACCTACCTACCTACCTACTTACCTACCTGCCTGCCTTCCTACCTCCCTGCCTGCCTCCCTGCCTGCCTCCCTGCCTGCCTCCCTTGCTCCCTGCCTGCCTCCCTGCCTGCCTCCCTGCCTCCCTGCCTGCCTCCCTGCCTGCCTCCCTTGCTCCCTGCCTGCCTTCCTGCCTGCCTCCCTGCCTGCCTCCCTGCCTGCCTCCCTGCCTGCCTTCCTTGCTCCCTGCCTGCCTCCCTGCCTGCCTCCCTTGCTCCCTGCCTGCCTCCCTGCCTACATCCCTGCCTGCCTCCCTGCCTACCTCCCTGCCTGCCTCCCTTGCTCCCTGCCTGCCTCCCTGCCTGCCTCCCTGCCTGCCTCCCTTGCTCCCTGCCTGCCTCCCTGCCTACCTCCCTGCCTGCCTCCCTGCTTGCCTCCCTTGCTCCCTGCCTGCCTCCCTGCCTGCCTCTCTGCCTGCCTCCCTTGCTCCCTGCCTGCCTCCCTGCCTGCCTCCCTTGCTCCCTGCCTGCCTCCCTGCCTGCCTCCCTTGCTCCCTGCCTGCCTCCCTGCCTACCTCCCTGCCTGCCTCCCTGCCTGCCTCCCTGCCTGCCTCCCTGCCTGCCTCCCTGCCTGCCTCCCTGCCTGCCTCCCTGCCTACCTCCCTGCCTGCCTCCCTGCCTGCCTCCCTGCCTGCCTCCCTGCCTGCCTCCCTGCCTGCCTCCCTTGCTCCCTGCCTGCCTCCCTGCCTACCTCCCTGCCTGCCTCCCTGCCTGCCTCCCTGCCTACCTCCCTGCCTGCCTCCCTGCCTGCCTCCTTGCCTGCCTCCCTGCCTGCCTCCCTGCCTGCCTCCCTGCCTGCCTCCCTGCCTGCCTCCCTTGCTCCCTGCCTGCCTCCCTGCCTGCCTCCCTGCCTGCCTCCCTGCCTGCCTCCCTGCCTGCCTCCCTGCCTGACTCCCTTGCTCCCTGCCTGCCTCCCTGCCTGCCTCCCTGCCTGCCTTCCTTGCTCCCTGCCTGCCTCCCTGCCTGCCTCCCTGCCTGCCTCCCTTGCTCCCTGCCTGCCTTCCTGCCTGCCTCCCTGCCTACCTCCCTGCCTGCCTCCCTGCCTGCCTCCCTGCCTGCCTCCGTGCCTGCCTCCCTGCCTGCCTCCCTGCCTGCCTCCCTGCCTGCCTCCCTGCCTGCCTCCCTTGCTCCCTGCCTGCCTCCCTGCCTGCCTCCCTGCCTGCCTCCCTGCCTGCCTCCCTTGCTCCCTGCCTGCCTCCCTGCCTGCCTCCCTGCCTGCCCCCCTGGCTCCCTGCCTGCCTCCCTGCCTGCCTCCCTTGCTCCCTGCCTGCCTCCCTGCCTGCCTCCCTTGCTCCCTGTCTGCCTCCCTGCCTACCTCCCTGCCTGCCTCCCTGCCTGCCTCCCTGCCTGCCTCCCTGCCTGCCTCCCTTGCTCCCTGCCTGCCTCCCTGCCTACTTCCCTGCCTGCCTCCCTGCCTGCCTCCCTGCCTGCCTCCCTTGCTCCCTGCCTGCCTCCCTGCCTGCCTCCCTGCCTACCTCCCTGCCTGCCTCCCTGCCTGCCTCCCTGCCTGCCTCCCTTGCTCCCTGCCTGCCTCCCTGCCTGCCTCCCTGCCTGCCTCCCTGCCTGCCTCCCTGCCTGCCTCCCTGCCTGCCTCCCTTGCTCCCTGCCTGCCTCCCTGCCTGCCTCCCTGCCTGCCTCCCTGCCTGCCTCCCTGCCTGCCTCCCTGCCTGCCTCCCTGCCTGCCTCCCTGCCTACCTCCCTGCCTGCCTTCCTGCCTGCCTCCCTGCCTGCCTCCCTGCCTGCCTCCCTGCCTGCCTCCCTGCCTGCCTCCCTGCCTGCCTCCCTGCCTGCCTCCCTGCCTGCCTCCCTGCCTGCCTCCCTGCCTGCCTCCCTGCCTGCCTCCCTGCCTGCCTCCCTGCCTGCCTCCCTGCCTGCCTCCCTGGCTCTCCGTGCTTTTAACACACACACTCCTATAATCAACACTCAAAGCTATTATTATTATTATTATTATTATTATTATTATTATTATTATTATTATTATTATTATTATTATTATTATTCAATGGAAGCGCTAACCCTGTATGGGCACACAGTTCGTGGTTACGTAAAGACTAGTCTCGGGGTCACCGCTTCCCGCAGGCCGGTTCGTTGAACAGTCTTGGGCCCCTGACACTTACTGTATTGTCTCTTAGCATACTCATGGCACCCCTACTTTTCGTTGGGGGGATGTTGCACCTCCTGCCGAGTCTTTTGCTTTCGTAGGAAGTGATTTCTGTGTGTAGATTATGATGTATCTTTCTCGCCTGCGTTCCAGGGAGTCCTTCTAGGATCCTTTAGGGTTAGATTATGATGCATCTTTCTCCCCTGAGTTCCAGGGAGTCCTTCTAGGATCCTCCAGGGTTAGATTATGATGCATCTTTCTCGCCTGCGTTCCAGGGAGTCCTTCTAGGATCCTCCAGGGTTAGATTATGATGTATCTTTCTCGCCTGCGTTCCAGGGAGTCCTAGGATCCTCCAGAGGTAGATTAAGATGTATCTTTCTCCCCTGAGTTCCAGGGAGTCCTTCTAGGATCCTTCAGGGTTAGATTATGATGCATCTTTCTCGCCTGCGTTCCAGGGAGTCCTTCTAGGATCCTCCAGGGGTAGATTATGATGTATCTTTCTCGTGTGCGTTCCAGGGAGTTCTTTTAGGATCCTTCAGGGTTAGATTATAATGTATCTTTCTCGCCTGCATTCCAGGGAGTCCTTCTAGGATCCTTCAGGGTTAGATTATGATGTATCTTTCTCGCCTGCGTTCCAGGGAGTCCTAGGATCCTCCAGGGGTAGATTATGATGTATCATTCTCGCCTGCGTTCCAGGGAGTCTTTCTAGGATCCTCCAGGGGTAGATTATGATGTATCTTTCTCGCTTACGTTCCAGGGAGTCAACATAAAGGGATTGTTCACTGTACTTTCTCCAGATCTGTAATATCGCCTGTCTTAAGAGGGGGATACCTGTGATATGCCTCTGAAGGCTATCTAGAGTTTTCCTTCTGTCTCAGACTGTCCTGGTCTTCCCTGATCAATCAGGCTTTTGTGATACGGTATACAATACCGACCAGTTGATAAATAAGACACAATTGGGTATCTTTACTCTTGAAACGTTTCGCCTACACAGTAGGCGTCTTCAGTCGAGTACAGAGAAGGCAGCAGAAGCAGTAGAGATGTGAAGACGATGTCATCAGTCCATCACTCTTGAAGACGTAGTGTTGAGGTGGTCAGTCCCTCAGCCTGGAGAAGAAGTCACCTTCATGGTCTGGAACAATATTGTTCCAGACCATGGAACTCAACTCTGGAGCAATATTGTTCCAGACCATGAAGCAGAACTCTTCTCCAGGCTGAGGGACTGACCACCTCAAATACTATTTCTCAAAGGTTGATAGACTGATCACATCATCTTCAGTTCACCACTACACCTGCTGTCTCTGTATCTGACTGAAGAAACCTACTGTGTAGGCCAAACTTTTCAACAATAAAGATACCTGTTACACACGTGTCTTAATCTTTCGCGTTTATGTTAAATATGCTGTAAATAAGAGCTTTATATCGCTTTATAAGTCTGTGTAGAGTAAAACTTGACCCTCGTGTAGTGGATAGACTTCAAACTCAAGAATCCATCCTATTCTGTTACTTGAAACCCAGAATCTATCCTGTTCTATCAATTCAAAACCAAAAATTTATCCTCTTCTATTCTTCGTGAGCTGCAACACGTTCGTGTGTAAACAGACTTCATGCGCCACAAGCGTTTGCTCCCACTCTTTCTCCTTTCCAGTTCCGTTTTTAATAAATTTATCGCGTGTAACAGCAACAGTCTGGTTGGACAGGGTGTCTACAGACTGGTGGCACCCCTTCTCAGCCATGGTTGGTGGCAGTCTTCCCCAGCATGGCACCATTCCCATGTCTCAAGGCCCTTGCTCCCCTCTGAGTGGGTCAGGTTACTTGCAATTATACACTCTTCTCGTCTTCCTCTTTACCAGAACTTACTTATTCCTGTGGAAGTTGTCTTCCCTGGGGGTTGACGCTTCCTGGTAGTGACTATGAGGTACCTGGAGGATGCTGAGGCTTACTGGTAGATACTAGGAGGTACCTGTAGGGTGTTGAGGCTTCTTGGTGGATGCTAAGAGGTACCTGAAGGATGTTGAGGCTTCGTGATGGAGACTAGGAGGTGTTGAGGCTTCCTGATGGATACTAGGAGGTACCTGGAGAGTGTTGAGGTTTATTGGCGGATACTAGGAGGTACCTGAAGGGTGTTGAGGCCTACTTGTGGCTACTAGGAGGAACCTGGAGGGTGTTGAGGCTTCCTGGTGGATACTAGGAGGTACCTGGAGGATGTTGAGGCTTCTTAGTGGATACGAGGAGGTACCTGGAGGGTGTTGAGGCTTACTGGTGGATACTAGGAGATACTTTGAGGGTGTTGAGGCTTCTTGGTGGATACCAGGAGGCACCTGAAGGATGTTGAGGCTTCATAATGGAGACAAGGGGGTGTTGAGGCTTCCTAGTGGATACTAGGAGGTACCTGGAGAGTGTTGAGGCTTATTGGCGGATACTAGGAGGTACCTGGAGGATGTTGAGCCAACTAGTGGATACTAGGAGGTACATGGAGGGTGTTGAGGCCTAATGGTGGATACTAGGAGGTACCTGGAGGGTGTTGAGGCTTCCTGGTGGATACTAGGAGGTACCTGGAAGGTGTTGAGGTTTACTGGTGGATACTAGGAGGTACTTGGAGTGTTTTGAGGTTTTCTGGTGGATACTAGGAGGTATCTGGAGGGTGTTGAGACTCCCTGGTGGATGCTAAGAGATACCTGGAGGGTGTTAAGGCTTCCTGGTTGATACTGGGAGGTACATGGAGGGTATTGAGGCTTCCTGGTGTATACTAGGAGGTACCTGGAGAGTGTTGAGGCTTACTGTTTGATACTAGGAGGTACCTGGAGGGTGTTGAGGGTTACTGGTGGATACTTGGAGGTACCTGGAAGGTGTTGATGTTTCCTGGTGGATACTAAGAGATACCTGGAGGGTGTTGAGGCTTTCTGGTGGATACTAGGAGATACCTGGAGGATGTTGAGGCTTCTTAGTGGATACTTGGAGGTACCTGAAGGGTGTTGAGGCTTACTGGTGGATACTAGGAGGTACTTGGAGGGTTTTGAGGCTTCTTCGTGGATACTAGGAGGCACCTGAAGGATGTTGAGGCTTCGTAATGGAGACAAGGAGGTATTGAGACTTCCTGGTGGATACTAGGAGGTACCCGGAGGGTGTTGAGGCTTCTTGGTGGATGCTAGGAGGTACCTGAAGGACGTTGAGGCTTCGTGATGAAGACTAGGAGGTGTTGAGGGTTCCTGGTGGATATTAGAAGGTACCTGGAGGGTGTTGAGGCTTCTTGGCGGATACTAGGAGGCACCTGAAGGATGTTGAGGCTTCGTAATGAAGACTAGGAGGTGTTGAGACTTCCTGGTGGATACTAGGAGGTACCTGGAGGATATTGAGCCTACTTGTGGATACTAGGAGGTACCTGGGAGGTGTTGAGGCTTCCTGGTGGATACTAGGAGGTACTTGGTGGGTTTTGAGGCTTTCTGGTCGATACTAGGAGGTACCTAGAGGGTGTTGAGGCTTCCTGGTGGATACTAAGAGATACCTGGAGGGTGTTGAGGCTTCCTGGTGGATACTGGGAGGTACATGGAGGGTGTTGAGGCTTCCTGGTGGATACTAGGAGGTACCTGGAGAGTGTTGAGGCTTACTGTTTGATACTAGGAGGTACCTGGAGAGGGTTGAGGGTTACTGGTGGATACTAGGAAGCACATGGAAGGTGTTGAGGCTTCCTGGTAGATACTAAGAGATACCTGGAGGGTGTTGAGGCTTCGTGGTGGATACTGGGAGGTACATGAAGAGTGTTGAGGCTTCCTGGTGGATAGTAGAGGTATCTGGAGGGTGTTGAGCCTTACTGTTGGATACTAGGAGGTACGTGGAGGGTATTGAGGCTTCCCTGTGGATACTAGGAGGTACCCGGAGGGTGTTGAGGCTTACTGGTGGGTACTAGGAGGTACCCGGAGGATGATGAGGTTTCGTGATGGGGACTAGGAGGTATGGAGGCTTCCTGGTGGATAGTAGAGGTACTTGGAGGGTGTTGAGGCTTACTAGTGGATACTAGGAGGTACCTGGAGAGTATTGAGGCTTCCTGGTGGATACTATAATGTACCTGGAGGATGTTGATACAATGTTCTCTTATTGTGTCCATCGCAGATTGCTTCTCATTGGTTTTATTTTGCACTTCCTGCCATATCTCTCCCTCCAGCATGTTGTTATGGCAGTGTGAATATATGGGACCAGTCCATCCAGCGCCTTCCAGGTATACTTTATCATGTACCTCTGTCTCCTCCGCTCCAGCGAGTACACATGTAGCAATTTAAGACATTCCTAGTAGTTTAAAACGTTTATTGGTTCTTTAGCAAATGGTTGGTAGGCAACAAATTACCATTACACCTCGGGAAAACGGAAGCCATTCTCTTGGGCACTAAAGGTTAATGGGGAACCTATTATTACAGTATATTCCGTGAAATATCTGGGAATCCCCTCTGACCGAAGCATGTCCGGAGAACTAACGGGGAGCAGTGTCGTAAAGAAAGCGAATGTCAGACTGAAGTTCCTGTACAGACAAGCACAGTGTCTGCCTACTGAGGCACAGTGTCTGCCTACTGAGGTACAGTGTGTACCTACTGAGGCACAGTGTCTGCCTACTGAGGCACAGTGTCTGCCTACTGAGGCACAGTGTCTGCCTACTGAGGCACAGTGTCTGCCTACTGAGGCACAGTGTCTGCCTACTGAGGCACAGTGTCTGCCTACTGAGGCACAGTGTGTACCTACTGAGGCACAGTGTGTACCTACTGAGGCACAGTGTCTGCCTACTGAGGCACAGTGTGTACCTACTGAGGCACAGTGTCTGCCTACTGAGGCACAGTGTCTGCCTACTGAGGCACAGTGTCTGCCTACTGAGGCACAGTGTCTGCCTACTGAGGCACAGTGTGTACCTACTGAGGCACAGTGTGTACCTACTGAGGCACAGTGTCTGCCTACTGAGGCACAGTGTCTGCCTACTGAGGCACAGTGTCTGCATACTGAGGCACAGTGTCTGCCTACTGAGGCACAGTGTCTGCCTACTGAGGCACAGTGTCTGCCTACTGAGGCACAGTGTCTGCCTACTGAGGCACAGTGTCTGCCTACTGAGGCACAGTGTCTGCCTACTGAGGCACAGTGTCTGCCTACTGAGGCACAGTGTCTGCCTACTGAGGCACAGTGTCTGCCTACTGAGGCACAGTGTCTGCCAACTGAGGCACAGTGTCTGCCTACTGAGGCACAGTGTGTACCTACTGAGGCACAGTGTGTACCTACTGAGGCACAGTGTCTGCCTACTGAGGCACAGTGTGTACCTACTGAGGCACAGTGTCTGCCTACTGAGGCAGTGTCTGCCTACTGAGGCACAGTGTCTGCCTACTGAGGCACAGTGTCTGCCAACTGAGGCACAGTGTCTGCCTACTGAGGCACAGTGTGTACCTACTGAGGCACAGTGTGTACCTACTGAGGCACAGTGTCTGCCTACTGAGGCACAGTGTCTGCCTACTGAGGCACAGTGTCTGCCTACTGAGGCACAGTGTGTACCTACTGAGGCACAGTGTCTGCCTACTGAGGCACAGTGTCTGCCTACTGAGGCACAGTGTGTACCTACTGAGGCACAGTGTCTGCCTACTGAGGCACAGTGTGTACCTACTGAGGCACAGTGTCTGCCTACTGAGGCACAGTGTCTGCCTACTGAGGCACAGTGTGTACCTACTGAGGCACAGTGTCTACCTACTGAGGCACAGTGTCTGCCTACTGAGGCACAGTGTGTACCTACTGAGGCACAGTGTCTGCCTACTGAGACACAGTGTCTACCTACTGAAGCACAGTATCTGCCTTCTGAGGCACAGTGTCTACCTTCTGAGGCACAGAGTCTACCTTCTGAGGCACAGTGTCTACCTTCTGAGGCACAGTGTCTACCTACTGAGGCACAGTGTCTACCTTCTGAGGCACAGTGTCTACCTACTGATCACAGTGTCTACCAACTGAGGCACAGTGTCTACCTACTGAGGCACAGTGTCTACCTACTGAGGCACAGTGTCTACCTACTGAGGCACAGTGTCTACCTACTGAGGCAAAATGTCTGCCTACTGATCACAGTGTCTACCTACTGAGGCACAGTGTCTACCTACTGAGGCACAGTGTCTGCCTACTGAGGCACAGTGTCTACCTACTGAGGTACAGTGTCTGCCTTCTGAGGCAGTGTGTTCCTACTGAGGCACAGTATCTGCCTACTGAGGCACAGTGTCTACCTACTGAGACACAGTGTCTACTACTGAGGCACAGTATCTGCCTACTGAGGCACAGTATCTACCTACTGACGTACAGTGTCTGCCTTCTGAGGCACAGTGTCTACCTACTGAGGCACAGTATCTACCTACTGACGTACAGTGTCTGCCTTCTGAGGCACAGTGTCTACCTACTGAGGCACAGTGTCTACCTACTGAGGCACATTGTCTACCTACCGAGGCACAGTGTCTGCCTACTGAGGCACAGTGTCTGCCTACTGAGGCACAGTCTCTACCTACACAGGCACAGTGTGTACCTACTGAGGCACAGTGTCTGCCTACTGAGGCACAGTGTCTGCCTACTGAGGCACAGTCTCTACCTACACAGGCACAGTGTGTACCTACTGACGCACAATGTCTACCTACTGAGATACATGTAGACCTGGGTCCAAGAGAACATGTAGGCCTGGGTCCAAGAGAACATGTAGACCTGGGTCCAAGAGAACATGTAGGCCTGGGCCCAAGAGAACATGTAGACCTGGGTCCAAGAGAACATGTAGACCTGGGTCCAAGAGAACATGAAGGCCTGGGTCCAAGAGAACAGGCAGACCTGGGTCCAAGAGAACATGTAGACCTGGGTCCAAGACAACATGTAGACCTGGGTCCAAGAGAACATGTAGGTCTGGGTCCAAGAGAACATGTAGGCCTGGGTCCAAGAGAACATGTAGACCTGGGTCCAAGAGAACATGTAAACCTGGGTCCAAGAGAACATGTAGGTCTGGGTCTAAGAGAACATGTAGACCTGGGTCCAGAAGAACATGTAGACCTGGGTCCAAGAGAACATGTAGGTCTGGGCCCAAGAGAACATGTAGACCTGGGTCCAAGAGAACATGTAGGTCTGGGTCCAAGAGAACATGTAGACCTGGGTCCAAGAGAACATGTAGACCTGGGTCCAAGAGAACATGTAGACCTGAATCCAAGAGAACATGTAGGTCTGGGTCTAAGAGAACATGTAGACCTGGGTCCAGAAGAACATGTAGACCTGGGTCCAAGAGAACATGTAGGTCTGGGCCCAAGAGAACATGTAGACCTGGGTCCAAGAGAACATGTAGGTCTGGGTCCAAGAGAACATGTAGACCTGGGTCCAAGAGAACATGTAGACCTGGGTCCAAGAGAACATGTAGACCTGAATCCAAGAGAACATGTAGGTCTGGGTCCAAGAGAACATGTAGGTCTGGGTCCAAGAGAACATGTAGACCTGGGTCCAAGAGAACATGTAGGTCTGGGTCCAAGAGAACATGTAGACCTGGATCCAAGAGAACATGTAGGCCTGGGTCCAAGAGAACATGTAGGTCTGGGTCCAAGAGAACATGTAGACCTGGGTCCAAGAGAACATGTAGGTCTGGGTCCAAGAGAACATGTAGACCTGGGTCCAAGAGAACATGCAGACCTGGGACCAAGAGAACATGTAGGCCTGGGTCCAAGAGAACATGTAGGCCTGGGTCCAAGAGAACATGTAGGTCTGGGTCCAAGAGAACATGTAGACCTGGGTCCAAGAAAACATGTAGCCCTGGGTCCAAGAGAACATGTAGGCCTTTGTCCAAGAGAACATGTAGGCCTGGGTCCAAGAGAACATGTAGGCCTGGGTCCAAGAGAACATATAGACCTGGGTCCAAGAGAACATGTAGACCTGGGTCCAAGAGAACATGTAGACCTGGGTCCAAGAGAACATGTAGACCTGGGTCCAAGAGAACATGTAGACCTGGGTCCAAGAGAACATGTAGACCTGGGTCCAAGAGAACATGTAGCCCTGGGTCCAAGAGAACATGTAGACCTGGGTCCAAGAGAACATGTAGACCTGGGTCCAAGAGAACATGTAGGCCTGGGTCCAAGAGAACATGTAGGCCTGGGTCCAAGAGAACATGCAGACCTGGGTCCAAGAGAACATGTAGGCCTGGGTCCAAGAGAGCATGTAGGCCTGGGTCCAAGAGAACATGTAGGCCTGGGTCCAAGAGAACATGTAGGCCTGGGTCCAAGAGAACATGTAGGCCTGGGTCCAAGAGAGCATGTAGGCCTGGGTCCAAGAGAACATGTAGGCCTGGGTCCAAGAGAACATGTAGGCCTGGGTCCAAGAGAACACGTAGGCCTGGGCCAAAGAGAACATGTAGGCCTGAGTCCAAGAGAACATGTAGGCCTGGGTCCAAGAAAACATGCAGGCCTGGGTCCAAGAGAAAATATAGGCCTGGGTTCAAGAGAACATGTAGACCTGGGTCCAAGAGAGCATGTAGGCCTGGATCCAAGAGAACATGTAGACCTGGGTCCAAGAGAGCATGTAGGCCTGGGTCCAAGAGAACATCTAGGCCTGGGTCCAAGAGAACATGTAGGCCTGGGTCCAAGAGAACATATAGACCTGGGTCCAAGAGAACATGCAGGCCTGGGTCCAAGAGAACATGCAGGCCTGGGTCCAAGAGAAAATGTTGGCCTGGGTCCAAGAGAACATGTAGGCCTCGGTTCAACAGAACATGTAGGCCTGGGTCCAAGAGACCATGCAGACCTGGGTCGAAGAGAACATGTAGGCCTGGGTCGAAAAGAACATGTAGGCCTGGGTCCAAGAGAATATGTAGGCCTGGGTCCAAGAGAACATGTAGACCTGGGTCCAAGAGAACATGTAGGTCTGGGTCCAAGAGAACATGCAGACCTGGGTCCAAGAGAACATGTAGGTCTGGGTCCAAGAGAACATGTAGGCCTGGGTCCAAGAGAACATGTAGGTCTGGGTCCAAGAGAACACGTAGGCCTGGGTCCAAGACAACATGTAGACCTTGGTCCAAGAGAACATGTAGACCTGGGTCCAAGAGAACATGTAGGTCTGGGTCCAAGAGAACATGTAGGCCTGGGTCCAAGAGAACATGTAGGTCTGGGTCCAAGAGAGCATGTAGACCTGGGTCCAAGAGAACATGTAGACCTGGGTCCAAGAGAACACGTAGGCCTGGGTCCAAGAGAGCATGTAGACCTGGGTCCAAGAGAACATGTAGGCCTGGGTCAAAGAGAACATGTAGGCCTGGGTCCAAGAGAACATGTAGACCTGGGTCCAAGAGAACATGTAGACCTGGGTCCAAGAGAACATGTAGACCTTGGTCCAAGAGAACATGTAGACCTGGGTCCAAGAGAACATGTAGGCCTGGGTCCAAGAGAACATGTAGACCTTGGTCCAAGAGAACATGTAGACCTGGGTCCAAGAGAACATGTAGGCCTGGGTCCAAGAGAACATGTAGGCCTGGGTCCAAGAGAACATGTAGACCTGGGTCCAAGAGAACATGTAGACCTGGGTCCAAGTGAACATGCAGAACTGGGTCCAAGAGAACATGTAGACCTGGGTCCAAGAGAACATGTAGACCTGGGTCCAAGAGAACACGTAGGCCTGGGTCCAAGAGAGCATGTAGGCCTGTGTCCAAGAGAACATTAAGACCTGGTTCCAAGAGAACATGTAGGCCTGGGACCAAGAGAACATGTAGGCCTGGGTCCAAGAGAACATGTAGGCCTGGGTCCAAGAGAGCATGTAGGCCTGGGTCCAAGAGAACATGTAGACCTCGGTCCAAGAGAACATGTAGGCCTGGGTCCAAGAGAACATGTAGACCTGGGTCCAAGAGAACATGTAGGCCTGGGTCCAAGAGAGCATGTAGGCCTGGGTCCAAGAGAACATGAAGACCTGGGTATAAGAGAACATGTAGACCTGGGTCCAAGAGAACATGTAGACCTGGGTCCAAGAGAACATGAAGACCTGGGTCCAAGAGAACATGTAGGCCTGGGTCCAAGAGAGCATGTAGGCCTGGGTCCAAGAGAGCATGCAGACCTGGGTCCAAGAGAACATGTAGGCCTGGGTCCAAGAGAACATGTAGGCCTGGGTCCAAGAGAACATGTAGGCCTTGGTCCAAGAAAACATGTAGGCCTGGGACCAAGAGAACATGTAGGCCTGGGTCCAAGAGAACATGTAGACCTGGGTCCAAGAGAACATGTAGGCCTGGGACCAAGAGAACATGTAGGCCTGGGTCCAAGAGAACATGTAGGCCTTGGTCCAAGAGAACATGTAGGCCTGGGTCCAAGAGAAGATGTAGACCTGGGTCCAAGAGAATATGTAGGCCTGGGTCCACGAGAACATATAGGCCTGGGTCCAAGAGAACATGCAGACCTGGGTCCAAGAGAAGATGTAGACCTGGGTCCAAGAGAATATGTAGGCCTGTGTCCAAGAGAACATATAGGCCTGGGTACAAGAGAACATGTAGACCTGGGTCCAAGAGAACATGTAGGCCTGGGTCCAATAGAACATGCAGGCCTGGGTCCAAGAGAAAATGTAGGCCTGGATCCAAGAGAACATGTAGGCCTCGGTCCAAGAGAACATGTAGACCTGGGTCCAAGAGAACATGTAGACCTGGGTCCAAGAGAACATGTAGACCTGGGTCCAAGAGAACATGTAGACCTGGGTCCAAGAGAACATATAGGCCTGGGTCCAAGAGAACATGTAGACCTGGGTCCAAGAGAACATGTAGGCCTGGGTCCAAGAGAACATGCAGGCCTGGGTCCAAGAGAAAATGTAGGCCTGGGTCCAAGAGAACATGTAGGCCTGGGTCCAAGAGAAAATGTAGGCCTGGGTCCAAGAGAACATGTAGGCCTCGGTCCAAGAGAACATGTAGACCTGGGTCCAAGAGAACATGTAGACCTGGGTCCAAGAGAACATGTAGACCTGGGTCCAAGAGAACATGTAGACCTGGGTCCAAGAGAACATGTAGGCCTGGGTCCAAGAGAACATGTAGGCCTGGGTCCAAGAGAACATGTAGACCTGGGTCCAAGAGAATATGTAGGCCTTGGTCCAAGAGAATATGTAGGCCTTGGTCCAAGAGAACATGTAGGCCTGGGTCCAAGAGAAGATGTAGACCTGGGTCCAAGAGAACATGTAGACCTGGGTCCAAGGGAACATGTAGACCTAGGTCCAAGAGAACATGTAGGCCTGGGTCCAAGAGAACATGTAGGGCTGGGACCAAGAGAACATGTATGCCTGGGACCAAGATAACATGTAGGTCTGGGTCCAAGAGAACATGTAGACCTGGGTCCAAGAGAACATGTAGACCTGGGTCCAAGAGAACATGCAGACCTGGGTCCAAGAGAACATGTAGACCTGGGTCCAAGAGAACATGTAGGCCTGGGTCCAAGAGAACATGTAGGCCTGGGTCCAAGAGAACATGTAGGCCTGGGTCCAAGGGAACATGCAGACCTGGGTCCAAGAGAACATGTAGGCCTGGGTCCAAGAGAACATGTAGGCCTGGGTCCAAGAGAACATGTAGGCCTGCGTCCAAGAGAACATGCAGACCTGGGTCCAAGAGAACATGTAGGCCTGGGTCCAAGAGAACATGCAGACCTGGGTCCAAGAGAACATGTAGGCCTGGGTCCAAGAGAACATGTAGACCTGGGTCCAAGAGAACATGCAGACCTGGGTCCAAGAGAGCATGTAGGCCTGGGTCCAAGAGAACATGTAGGCCTGGGTCCAAGACAACATGTAGGCCTGGGTCCAAGAGAGCATGTAGGCCTGGGTCCAAGAGAACATGTAGGCCTGGGTCCAAGAGAACATGTAGGCCTGGGTCCAAGAGAACATGCTGACCTGGGTCCAAGAGAAGATGTAGACCTGGGTCCAAGAGAACATGTAGACCTGGGTCCAAGAGAACATGTAGGCCTGGGTCCAAGAGAACATGTAGGCCTGGGTCCAAGAGAACATGTAGACCTGGGTCCAAGAGAGCATGTAGGCCTGGGTCCAAGAGAACATGTAGGCCTGGGTCCAAGAGAACATGTAGGCCTGGGTCCAAGAGAACATGCAGACCTGGGTCCAAGAGAACATGTAGGCCTGGGTCCAAGAGAACATGCAGACCTGGGTCCAAGAGAGCATGTAGGCCTGGGTCCAAGAGAACATGTAGGCCTGGGTCCAAGACAACATGTAGGCCTGGGTCCAAGAGAACATGCAGACCTGGGTCCAAGAGAACATGTAGGCCTGGGTCCAAGAGAACAAGTAGGCCTGGGTCCAAGAGAACATGTAGGCCTGGGTCCAAGAGAACATGTAGGCCTGGGCCCAAGAGAACATGTAGACCTGGGTCCAAGAGAACATGTAGACCTGGGTCCAAGAGAACATGTAGGCCTGGGTCCAAGAGAACATGTAGGCCTGGGTCCAAGAGAACATGTAGGCCTGGGTCCAAGAGAACATGTAGGCCTGGGTCCAAGAGAACATGTAGACCTGGGTCCAAAAGAACATGTAGACCTGGGTCCAAGAGAACATGTAGACCTGGGTCCAAGAGAACATGTAGGCCTGGGTCCAAGAGAGCATGTAGGGCTGGGTCCAAGAGAGCATGCAGACCTGGGTCCAAGAGAACATGTAGGCCTGGGTCCAAGAGAACATGCTGACCTGGGTCCAAGAGAAGATGTAGGCCTGGGTCCAAGAGAACATGTAGACCTGGGTCCAAGAGAACATGTAGGCCTGGGTCCAAGAGAACATGTAGACCTGGGTCCAAGAGAACATGTAGACCTGGGTCCAAGAGAACATGTAGACCTGGGTCCAAGAGAACATGTAGACCTGGGTCCAAGAGAACATGTAGACCTGTGTCCAAGAGAAGATGTAGACCTGGGTCCAAGAGAAGATGTAGACCTGGGTCCAAGAGAACATGTAGGCCTGGGTCCAAGAGAACATGTAGACCTGGGTCCAAGAGAACATGTAGACCTGGGTCCAAGAGAACATGTAGACCTGGGTCCAAGAGAACATGTAGGCCTGGGTCCAAGAGAACATGTAGGCCTGGGTCCAAGAGAACATGTAGACCTGGGTCCAAGAGAACATATAGGCCTGTGACGAAGAGAACATGTAGGCCTGGGTCCAAGAGAACATGTAGGCCTGGGTCCAAGAGAAGATGTAGAATTGGGTCCAAGAGAACATGTAGACCTGGGTCCAAGAGAACATGTAGACCTGGGTCCAAGAGAACATGTAGGCCTGGGTCCAAGAGAAGATGTAGAATTGGGTCCAAGAGAACATGTAGACCTGGGTCCAAGAGAACATGTAGACCTGGGTCCAAGAGAACATGTAGGCCTGGGTCCAAGAGAACATGTAGACCTGGGTCCAAGAGAACATGTAGGCCTGGGTCCAAGAGAACATGTAGACCTGGGTCCAAGAGAACATGTAGGCCTGGGTCCAAGAGAACATGTAGAATTGGGTCCAAGAGAACATGTAGACCTGGGTCCAAGAGAACATGTAGACCTGGGTCCAAGAGAACATGTAGGCCTGGATGAATTACAACAACTAGATATGCTGAATGTTGAAGACAGAGTACAACTTGTAAGTCACATTTATGAACGTACTCACAACCAGTGTCCACAGTATCTTGCTGCCACTTTTGTTAAGGCTGAGAACCAAAGTAATTACAGAACTAAGGGGAGAGAACACAACCTTGCAATACCTTGAGTCAGTGGTCAGGCTTCAAGCACATTCTTCTCTACAGCAATAAAAGAGTGGAATAGACTGCCTGCACATGTCAAAGCCAATCACAGCTTAAACCAGTTGAAGAAGAGAGTCAAAATGAACCTGATGAATACGGCTACAGAAAGAGAGGGGAGAAGTTTCTTGCTTGAGAATAATTAATGTTACGTCTCCCTAGTATTTCTTCTATTGTAACTGCTTGTAAATAATTAAGATACTTACCTGTTTTAATTTTTAAATATAATTAATACTTATTACAAGGATATCAATGGAAATAAGTTACTATGTCTGATTTGTTTGAGGTTATCCTGGGTTGTCTACACATGTACTGCTATGTATGATGATCTATGTAACTGTGTGTGTCTGTACCTGAATAAACTTACTTATGGGTCATAAATGATCTCTGTATCTGTTCCCGTTCTGATATCTCTCCTGCCCTGAACGGAGCCGTTCAGGGCGTTATTTCCCTTGTTTTGAAGGTTCTCATTATCCACCCTGTCATTCTCCTAGCTGTTGTGACCTTGGTCTTACTGTGGTCTTTAATAGTAAGGTCACCTGATATTATTACTCCAAGGTCTTTCACTTGTGCACTCTCTTATGATAATTATTTTTTATTGAGTTGCTAGCTTAAAAAATATTTTTATTATTATTATCACTGTTATTATCATTATTGCTATTATTATTATTACTGTTATTATTATTATTATTATTATTATTATTATTATTATTATTATTATTATTATTATTATTACTGTTATTATTATTATTATTATTATTATTATTATTATTATTATTATTTATATTTTATTATTATTATCACACTGGCCGATTCCCACCAAGGCAGGGTGGCCCGAAAAAGAAAAACTTTCACCATCATTCACTCCATCACTGTCTTGCCAGAAGGGTGCTTTACACTACAGTTTTTAAACTGCAACATTAACACCCCTCCTTCAGAGTGCAGGCACTGTACTTCCCATCTCCAGGACTCAAGTCCGGCCTGCCGGTTTCCCTGAATCCCTTCATAAATGTTACTTTGCTCACACTCCAACAGCACGTCAAGTATTAAAAACCATTTGTCTCCATTCACTCCTATCAAACACGCTCACGCATGCCTGCTGGAAGTCCAAGCCCCTCGCACACAAAACCTCCTTTACCCCCTCCCTCCAACCCTTCCTAGGCCGACCCCTACCCCGCCTTCCTTCCACTACAGACTGATACACTCTTGAAGTCATTCTGTTTCGCTCCATTCTCTCTACATGTCCGAACCACCTCAACAACCCTTCCTCAGCCCTCTGGACAACAGTTTTGGTAATCCCGCACCTCCTCCTAACTTCCAAACTACGAATTCTCTGCATTATATTCACACCACACATTGCCCTCAGACACGACATCTCCACTGCCTCCAGCCTTCTCCTCGCTGCAACATTCATCACCCACGCTTCACACCCATATAAGAGCGTTGGTAAAACTATACTCTCATACATTCCCCTCTTTGCCTCCAAGGACAAAGTTCTTTGTCTCCACAGACTCCTAAGTGCACCACTCACTCTTTTTCCCTCATCAATTCTATGATTCACCTCATCTTTCATAGACCCATCCGCTGACACGTCCACTCCCAAATATCTGAATACGTTCACCTCCTCCATACTCTCTCCCTCCAATCTGATATTCAATCTTTCATCACCTAATCTTTTTGTTATCCTCATAACCTTACTCTTTCCTGTATTCACCTTTAATTTTCTTCTTTTGCACACCCTACCAAATTCATCCACCAATCTCTGCAACTTCTCTTCAGAATCTCCCAAGAGCACAGTGTCATCAGCAAAGAGCAGCTGTGACAACTCCCACTTTGTGTGTGATTCTTTATCTTTTAACTCCACGCCTCTTGCCAAGACCCTCGCATTTACTTCTCTTACAACCCCATCTATAAATATATTAAACAACCACGGTGACATCACACATCCTTGTCTAAGGCCTACTTTTACTGGGAAATAATTTCCCTCTTTCCTACATACTCTAACTTGAGCCTCACTATCCTCGTAAAAACTCTTCACTGCTTTCAGTAACCTACCTCCTACACCATACACTTGCAACATCTGCCACATTGCCCCCCTATCCACCCTGTCATACGCCTTTTCCAAATCCATAAATGCCACAAAGACCTCTTTAGCCTTATCTAAATACTGTTCACTTATATGTTTCACTGTAAACACCTGGTCCACACACCCCCTACCTTTCCTAAAGCCTCCTTGTTCATCTGCTATCCTATTCTCCGTCTTACTCTTAATTCTTTCAATTATAACTCTACCATACACTTTACCAGGTACACTCAACAGACTTATCCCCCTATAATTTTTGCACTCTCTTTTGTCCCCTTTGCCTTTATACAAAGGAACTATGCATGCTCTCTGCCAATCCCTAGGTACCTTACCCTCTTCCATACATTTATTAAATAATTGCACCAACCACTCCAAAACTATATCCCCACCTGCTTTTAACATTTCTATCTTTATCCCATCAATCCCGGCTGCCTTACCCCCTTTCATTTTACCTACTGCCTCACGAACTTCCCCCACACTCACAACTGGCTCTTCCTCACTCCTACAAGATGTTATTCCTCCTTGCCCTATACACGAAATCACAGCTTCCCTATCTTCATCAACATTTAACAATTCCTCAAAATATTCCCTCCATCTTCCCAATACCTCTAACTCTCCATTTAATAACTCTCCTCTCCTATTTTTAACTGACAAATCCATTTGTTCTCTAGGCTTTCTTAACTTGTTAATCTCATTCCAAAACTTTTTCTTATTTTCAACAAAATTTGTTGATAACATCTCACCCACTCTCTCATTTGCTCTCTTTTTACATTGCTTCACCACTCTCTTAACTTCTCTCTTTTTCTCCATATACTCTTCCCTCCTTGCATCACTTCTACTTTGTAAAAACTTCTCATATGCTAACTTTTTCTCCCTTACTACTCTCTTTACATCATCATTCCACCAATCGCTCCTCTTCCCTCCTGCACCCACTTTCCTGTAACCACAAACTTCTGCTGAACACTCTAACACTACATTTTTAAACCTACCCCATACCTCTTCGACCCCATTGCCTATGCTCTCATTAGCCCATCTATCCTCCAATAGCTGTTTATATCTTACCCTAACTGCCTCCTCTTTTAGTTTATAAACCTTCACCTCTCTCTTCCCTGATGCTTCTATTCTCCTTGTATCCCATCTACCTTTTACTCTCAGTGTAGCTACAACTAGAAAGTGATCTGATATATCTGTGGCCCCTCTATAAACATGTACATCCTGAAGTCTACTCAACAGTCTTTTATCTACCAATACATAATCCAACAAACTACTGTCATTTCGCCCTACATCATATCGTGTATACTTATTTATCCTCTTTTTCTTAAAATATGTATTACCTATAACTAAACCCCTTTCTATACAAAGTTCAATCAAAGGGCTCCCATTATCATTTACACCTGGCACCCCAAACTTACCTACCACACCCTCTCTAAAAGTTTCTCCTACTTTAGCATTCAAGTCCCCTACCACAATTACTCTCTCACTTGGTTCAAAGGCTCCTATACATTCACTTAACATCTCCCAAAATCTCTCTCTCTCCTCTGCATTCCTCTCTTCTCCAGGTGCATACACGCTTATTATGATTATTATTATTATTATTATTATTATCCACCTGGAAATAAAATATGTTTTTTTCTTCCTGTCTGCATTGCCAAAAATTAATAATAATAATAATAATAATATGAATTAGGAGAACTGTGTCCTTGTATTTCATAACTCCAGTCCCCTGTACAGCAAGGCAGGTGAAAGGAATAGTGCAGAGTGTAGCATAAGTTTTTAATACAGTTCAGTATTAACACTGATGATTTGAAGTGACTCCCTACGACACTTACTGTGTTGTCTCTTAGTGTACTCGTGGCACCTCGTGGCACCTCTGATTTATACTGCCTCTCCTGCCCAGTCTTGATTTCATAAGGAGTGATTTCCGTGTGTAAATTTGGGACTAGTCCTTCTAGGATCCTTCAGGGGGTAAATTATGTATCTCCCTCCAGTCCCACCAGGATTTTCCAAGTGTATATTATCACGTATCTTTCTCGCCTTCGTTCCAAGAAGTACAGGTCAAGAGACCTCAGATAGCCCCAATAATTAAGGTGCTTGACTGTGGGGATACAGGGGATACAGCCCCACTCCACCTTTGTGGAGTGGGGCTGTATCCCTTGTGTTTAGTGATTGTGGAATAACCTCCGTGTCCGAGATTCCTCTCCATGCAGTATTTAAGGGCACGTCAGTTTCCCGGTCTTCTAATATCATGTTTATTTTCCACTATAATCTACCTCGTCCATAATTATTATCGTATTTGCTTTGTCTCGTAAGGTGAAGTCCAGGATCTTTACTTAATTTATGGTATAACTTAACAAATCATTGAGTACAACTGTGTTTCAGAGGTCTGAGCTGTGTTGTGTCGTGTTGAGTACAGTTATGTTGTAGAGGTCTGAGCTGTGTTGTGTCGTGTTGAGTACAGTTATGTTGTAGAGGTCTGAGCTGTGTTGTGTCGTGTTGAGTACAGTTATGTTGTAGAGGTCTGAGCTGTGTTGTGTCGTGTTGAGTACAGTTATGTTGTAGAGGTCTGAGCTGTGTTGTGTCGTGTTAAGTACAGTTATGTTGTAGAGGTCTGAGCTGTGTTGTGCCGTGTTAAGTACAGTTATGTTGTAGAGGTCTGAGCTGTGTTGTGCCGTGTTAAGTACAGTTATGTTGTAGAGGTCTGAGCTGTGTTGTGTCGTGTTGAGTACAGTTATGTTGTAGAGGTCTGAGCTGTGTTGTGCCGTGTTAAGTACAGTTATGTTGTAGAGGTCTGAGCTGTGTTGTGTCGTGTTAAGTACAGTTATGTTGTAGAGGTCTGAGCTGTGTTGTGTCGTGTTGAGTACAGTTATGTTGTAGAGGTCTGAGCTGTGTTGTGTCGTGTTAAGTACAGTTATGTTGTAGAGGTCTGAGCTGTGTTGTGTCGTGTTAAGTACAGTTATGTTGTAGAGGTCTGAGCTGTGTTGTGCCGTGTTAAGTACAGTTATGTTGTAGAGGTCTGAGCTGTGTTGTGCCGTGTTAAGTACAGTTATGTTGTAGAGGTCTGAGCTGTGTTGTGTCGTGTTAAGTACAGTTATGTTGTAGAGGTCTGAGCTGTGTTGTGTCGTGTTGAGTACAGTTATGTTGTAGAGGTCTGAGCTGTGTTGTGTCGTGTTGAGTACAGTTATGTTGTAGAGGTCTGAGCTGTGTTGTGCCGTGTTAAGTACAGTTATGTTGTAGAGGTCTGAGCTGTGTTGTGTCGTGTTAAGTACAGTTATGTTGTAGAGGTCTGAGCTGTGTTGTGTCGTGTTAAGTACAGTTATGTTGTAGAGGTCTGAGCTGTGTTGTGCCGTGTTAAGTACAGTTATGTTGTAGAGGTCTGAGCTGTGTTGTGTCGTGTTAAGTACAGTTATGTTGTAGAGGTCTGAGCTGTGTTGTGCCGTGTTAAGTACAGTTATGTTGTAGAGGTCTGAGCTGTGTTGTGTCGTGTTAAGTACAGTTATGTTGTAGAGGTCTGAGCTGTGTTGTGTCGTGTTAAGTACAGTTATGTTGTAGAGGTCTGAGCTGTGTTGTGTCGTGTTAAGTACAGTTATGTTGTAGAGGTCTGAGCACAGATCTTACTAAAGCAGACAAAGTAAAGGGGATAGTAATTATGGACAAAGTAGATTATAGTGGAAAAAACCAAGCGTAATATTAGGAGACAGGGGAACTCAGGTGAAAGGTGTTTGTTGCAGTTCTTGATAAACACTGAGTTGCACGAGTCTAGGTCTGGGGCACAGTGCAAGGCCGTGTTCATAATAACTTTAAAACCCAGTGGAATTAACATTGTCAGAAATTCTGGAGATATTGACGGTTTGCTGTCTGGTTCATGGAGAGTTATTTCAGATTTTGTGTGTATTGTATACCATTGTATATATATAGTGAAGACTAGAACTATGTACAAGAGATTAGGTGGTCAGTCCCTCACAGTCTTGAAGTTGACGAAGATCACCATAGTGTTGAAGACACCAAGACTGAGGGACTGACCACCTCAACAGTTGTATATAGCTCTACAGTCATTACATTATCTCCTTGTACTGATGAAACCACTGGATGGCGAAACCAAACACAGATACCCAGACGTGGCACACAGTGTCTGATTGATCACTACATTACCATAAACAGACTGACATTAACCAGTCTATCAAGACTGTCAAGTTGTCTTAAGACTGTTTACAAGTCTTATCAGTTAAGACTGTCAAGTTGTCTTAAGACTGTTTACAAGTCTTATCAGTTAAGACTGTCAAGTTGTCTTAAGACTATTTACAAGTCTTATCAGTTAAGACTGTCAAGTTGTCTTAAGACTGTTTACAAGTCTTATCAGTTAAGACTGTCAAGTTGCCTTAAGACTATTTACAAGTCTTATCAGTTAAGACTGTCAAGTTGTCTTAAGACTGTTTACAAGTCTTATCAGTTAAAACTGTCAAGTTGTCTTAAGACTGTTTACAAGTCTTATCAGTTAAGACTGTCAAGTTGTCTTAAGACTGTTTACAAGTCTTATCAGTTAAGACTGTCAAGTTGCCTTAAGACTATTTACAAGTCTTATCAGTTAAGACTGTCAAGTTGTCTTAAGACTGTTTACAAGTCTTATCAGTTAAGACTGTCAAGTTGCCTTAAGACTATTTACAAGTCTTATCAGTTAAGACTGTCAAGTTGCCTTAAGACTATTTACAAGTCTTATCAGTTAAGACTGTCAAGTTGTCTTAAGACTGTTTACAAGTCTTATCAGTTAAGACTGTCAAGTTGCCTTAAGACTATTTACAAGTCTTATCAGTTAAGACTGTCAAGTTGTCTTAAGACTGTTTACAAGTCTTATCAGTTAAGACTGTCAAGTTGTCTTAAGACTGTTTACAAGTCTTATCAGTTAAGACTGTCAAGTTGTCTTAAGACTGTTTACAAGTCTTATCAGTTAAGACTGTCAAGTTGTCTTAAGACTGTTTACAAGTCTTATCAGTTAAGACTGTCAAGTTCCCTTAAGACTATTTACAAGTCTTATCAGTTAAGACTGTCAAGTTGTCTTAAGACTGTTTACAAGTCTTATCAGTTAAGACTGTCAAGTTGTCTTAAGACTGTTTACAAGTCTTATCAGTTAAGACTGTCAAGTTGTCTTAAGACTGTTTACAAGTCTTATCAGTTAAGACTGTCAAGTTGTCTTAAGACTGTTTACAAGTCTTATCAGTTAAGACTGTCAAGTTGCCTTAAGACTATTTACAAGTCTTATCAGTTAAGACTGTCAAGTTGTCTTAAGACTGTTTACAAGTCTTATCAGTTAAGACTGTCAAGTTGTCTTAAGACTGTTTACAAGTCTTATCAGTTAAGACTGTCAAGTTGTCTTAAGACTGTTTACAAGTCTTATCAGTTAAGACTGTCAAGTTATCTTAAGACTGGAAATAAATGGTATAAAATACCGACACAATGGCAATATAAACACAAATGCAGTATAATGTGATCCTTTATTGACTACGTTTCGCCCACACAGTGGGCTTTTTCAAGTCACAAACAGAACTACCTGGGGTGGAAGGAACGCGAGTATTTATAGTCCGGCTGAGGTCAGGTGAAGAATGCTGCATCTGATGATGTACCGAGTTGGGTTGTAGAGTCTAAAAACTTGGGTAGCTTGGAAAGGAGACTGGACAAGTTTGTGAGCAGACCTTCTACAGTGTTCTTATGTGGGATAGCTGAACCACTTGCCAAGAAACTTCTTCATCGCTATCCCACATAAGAACACTGTAGAAGGTCTGCTCACAAACTTGTCCAGTCTCCTTTCCAAGCTACCCAAGTTTTTAGACTCTACAACCCAACTCGGTACATCATCAGATGCAGCATTCTTCACCTGACCTCAGCCGGACTATAAATACTCGCGTTCCTTCCACCCCAGGTAGTTCTGTTTGTGACTTGAAAAAGCCCACTGTGTGGGCGAAACGTAGTCAATAAAGGATCACATTATACTGCATTTGTGTTTATATTGCTTATCTTAAGACTATTTACAAGTCTTATCAGTTAAGACTGTCAAGTTGTCTTAAGACTATTTACAAGTCTTATCAGACTAAAACACTGATGCTCACATTTCCGACTCTATATAACTTTATTATTTATTTTCACCTATGGATTTTTTCCGAGATTTGGTACGGACTTGTAGAGAGCATGGACGGAACTAGAATGACTTTAAGAGTGTATAAATCTGTAGTGGAGGGAAGGCTGGGTAGGGGCCGGCCTAGGGAAGGTTGGAGGGCCTATCTAATACGCAGGAGCGTATTATATAGGCGTGAATGGAGACAGATGATTTTTAGGATTTGACGTGCTGTTGGAGTGTAAGCAAGGTAACATTTATGAAGGGATTCACGGAAACCGGCAGGCCGGACTTGAATCCGGCTTTTGATATATATATATATTTACAAGTCTTATCAGTTAAGACTGTCAAGTTGTCTTAAGACTATATATATATATATATATATATATATATATATATATATATATATATATATATATATATATATATATATATATATATATATATATATATATATATATATATATATATATTATATATATATATATATATATATATATATATATATATATATATATATATATATATATATATATATATATATATATATCTATATATATTTTTTTTTTATTTTTTAAAACACCAGCCGTATCCCACCGAGGCGGGGTGGCCCAAAAGGAAAAACAAAAGTTTCTCCTTTCACATTTAGTAATATATACAGGAGAAGGGGTTACTAGCCCCTTGCTCCTGGCATTTTAGTCGCCTCTTACAACACGCATAGCTTACGGAGGAAGAATTCTGTTCCACTTCCCCATGGAGATAAGAGGAAATAAACAAGAACAAGAGCTAGTAAGAAAATAGAAGAAAACCCAGAGGGGTGTGTATACATATGCTTGTACATGTATGTGTAGTGTGACCTAAGTGTAAGCAGAAGTAGCAAGACGTACCTGAAAACTTGCATGTTCATGAGACAGAAAAAAGGACACCAGCAATCCTACCATCGTGTAAAACAATTACAGGCTTACGTTTTACACTCACTTGGCAGGACGGTAGTACCTCCCTGGGCGGTTGCTGTCTACCAACCTACTACCTATAATATTATATATATATGCATATATTATATATATATGCATATATATATATGCATATATTATATATATATGCATATATATATATAATATTTAATAAATGTATGGAAGAGGGTAAGGTACCTAGGGATTGGCAGAGAGCATGCATAGTTCCTTTGTATAAAGGCAAAGGGGACAAAAGAGAGTGCAAAAATTATAGGGGGATAAGTCTGTTGAGTGTACCTGGTAAAGTGTATGGTAGAGTTATAATTGAAAGAATTAAGAGTAAGACGGAGAATAGGATAGCAGATGAACAAGGAGGCTTTAGGAAAGGTAGGGGGTGTGTGGACCAGGTGTTTACAGTGAAACATATAAGTGAACAGTATTTAGATAAGGCTAAAGAGGTCTTTGTGGCATTTATGGATTTGGAAAAGGTGTATAACAGGGTGGATAGGGGGGCAATGTGGCAGATGTTGCAAGTGTATGGTGTAGGAGGTAGGTTACTGAAAGCAGTGAAGAGTTTTTACGAGGATAGTGAGGCTCAAGTTAGAGTATGTAGGAAAGAGGGAAATTATTTCCCAGTAAAAGTAGGCCTTAGACAAGGATGTGTGATGTCACCGTGGTTGTTTAATATATTTATAGATGGGGTTGTAAGAGAAGTAAATGCGCGGGTCTTGACAAGAGGCGTGGAGTTAAAAGATAAAGAATCACACGTAAAGTGGGAGTTGTCACAGTTGCTCTTTGCTGATGACACTGTGCTTTTGGGAGATTCTGAAGAGAAGTTGCAGAGATTGGTGGATGAATTTGGTAGGGTGTGCAAGAGAAGAAAATTAAAAGTGAATACAGGAAAGAGTAAGGTTATGAGGATAACAAAAAGATTAGGTGATGAAAGATTGGATATCAGATTGGAGGGGGACAGTATGGAGGAGGTGAATATATTCAGATATTTGGGAGTGGACGTGTCAGCGGATGGGTCTATGAAGGATGAGGTGAATCATAGAATTGATGAGGGAAAAAGGGTGAGTGGTGCACTTAGGAGTCTGTGGAGACAAAGAACTTTGTCCTTGGAGTCAAAGAGGGGAATGTATGAGAGTATAGTTTTACCAACGCTCTTATATGGGTGTGAAGCATGGGTGATGAATGTTGCAGCGAGGAGAAGGCTGGAGGCAGTGGAGATGTCATGTCTGAGGGCAATGTGTGGTGTGAATATAATGCAGAGAATTCGTAGTTTGGAAGTTAGGAGGAGGTGCGGGATTACCAAAACTGTTGTCCAGAGGGCTGAGGAAGGGTTGTTGAGGTGGTTCGGACATGTAGAGAGAATGGAGCGAAACAGTGACTTCAAGAGTGTATCAGTCTGTAGTGGAAGGAAGGCGGGGTAGGGGTCTGCCTAGGAAAGGTTGGAGGGAGGGGGTAAAGGAGGTTCTGTGTGCGAGGGGCTTGAACTTCCAGCAGGCATGCGTGAGCGTGTTTGATAGGAGTGAATGGAGACAAATGGTTTTTAATACTTGACGTGCTGTTGGAGTGTGAGCAAAGTAACATTTATGAAGGGATTCAGGGAAACCGGCAGGCCGGACTTGAGTCCTGGAGATGGGAAGTACAGTGTCTGCACTGAGGAGGGGTGTTAATGTTGCAGTTTAAAAACTGTAGTGTAAAGCACCCTTCTGGCAAGACAGTGATGGAGAGAATGATGGTGAAAGTTTTTCTTTTTCGGGCCACCCTGCCTTGGTGGGAATCGGCCAGTGTGATAATAAATAAAAATTATATATATATATATATATATATATATATATATATATATATATATATATATATATATATATATATATATATATATATATATTTTATTCGCCGGTATTCTCCCGGCCCGGGTCTTTTCCAAGTAGTGGTGACCCGGCCTTGGCTCCCTATCTGGGGAGTGTCTCGAGACTTAAGTCTCCCATGGGAGGAGGTACAAGTACCCCCTCATCTTTGGGACCAACTGTCCCCAGGCCTAGCCACATTCCCCGCCCTCACGGGGCTCGTAGGGAGAAGCTAGGCCTCTGGTCTGCCATCTGCCCCGCCCCAAAGGGGCTCGTGGGGATGGCAGTCTTGTGAGCTGCAGGTGGTAGCAAGCTCAGGCCTTTATATATATATATATATATATATATATATATATATATATATATATATATATATATATATATATATATATATATATTATATATATATATATATATATATATATATATATATATATATATATATATATATATATATATATATATATATATATATATATATATATATATAGATATATATATATATATATATATATATATATATATATATATATATATATATATATATATATATATATATGTATATATATGTATATATGTATGTATATATATATTAATCGCGCTAAACCTGTATGGCTGTTACGTTGTTTGGACAAGTTCCTATGAGAGTAATCCCTTAATCCTCCCTCAGATCCTTGCTGTCAGCGGGATTTACAACATTCATCCCGCCAGCATTTACAACACCTCCAGCAGTATGATTGTTCAGTTTACAATTTACAATTTCGTGTGACAGTGTAAAAGGCGAGAAGCTTGTAAGATGGACAGTAAAGGGGATTTACAGGCCAGGAGCTGTTATCCAACCTCAGGGTAATTGAAATCCCAGCCCTATCTTAAGTACATTACCCCCCCCAGGATGCCACCAACAACAGTCCACTAACACCCAGGTACCTACTTACTGCTAGGTGAACAGTGACAGCAGGTGTAAAGTAACTAACACCCAGGTACCTATTTACTGCTAGGTGAACAGTGACAGCAGGTGTAAAGTAACTAACACTCAGGTACCTACTTACCGCTAGGTGCACAGTGACAGCAGGTGTAAAGTAACTAACACCAAGGTACCTATTTACTGCTAGGTGAACAGTGACAGCAGGTGTAAAGTAACTAACACCCAGGTACCTATTTACTGCTAGGTGAACAGTGACAGCAGGTGTAAAGTAACTAACACTCAGGTACCTACTTACCGCTAGGTGCACAGTGACAGCAGGTGTAAAGTAACTAACACTCAGGTACCTACTTACCGCTAGGTGCACAGTGACAGCAGGTGTAAAGTAACTAACACCCAAGTACCTACTTACTGCTAGGTGAACAGGGACATCAGGTGTAAGTAGCCTTGCCTAATCGTCTCCACCTGCCCGAGGATTGAACCCGAGTCCTTGAGTTGTGAGCCTAGTTCACTGAAAGTGTGCTAAGAGGCAGTTTTATGTTTAGACTAGGCCTATAAGTCATCTAGTCATCTTAGTAGGCTCTAGACGGGACTCTAGTATCTTGCTCCTGTTTCCTCTTATAGATGTCATGTGGTCAGCGTCAGGATACCCTCCTAACAGGAAGGTATCCTGTTACCTACGTCAGGATACCCTCCTGGCAGGAGGGTATCCTGTTAGCGCCAGAATATCCTTCTGACAGGACGGCATCCTGTTGTCAGCCCCAGGACACCTTTCCGACAGGACGGCATCCTGTTGTCAGCCCCAGGACACCTTTCTGACAGGACGGCATCCTGTTGTCAGCCCCAGGATACCCTTCTGCCAGGACGGCATCCTGTTGTCAGCCCCAGGATACTCTACTGGCAGGACGGCATCCTGTTGTCAGCGTCAGGATACCCTCCTGACAGGACGGCATCCTGTTGTCAGCCCCAGGACACCCTCCTGACAGGACGGCATCCTGTTGTCAGCGTCAGGATACCCTCCTGACAGGACGGCATCCTGTTGTCAGCCCCAGGACACCCTCCTGACAAGACGGCATCCTGTTGTCAGCGTCAGGATACCCTCCTGACAGGACGGCATCCTGTTTTCAGCACCAGGATACCCTCCTGACAGGACGGCATCCAGTTGTCAGCGCCAGGATACCATCCTGACAGGACGGCATCCTGTTGTCAGCGCTAGGATACCCTCCTGACATTTCAGCATCCTGTTGTCAGCGCCAGGACACCCTCCTGACAGGACGGCATCCTGTTTTCAGCCCCAGGATACCCTCCTGACAGGTCAGCATCCTGTTGTCAGCGCCAGGATACCCTCCTGACAGGACGGCATCCGTTGTCAGCCCCAGGATACCCTCCTGACAGGACGGCATCCGTTGTCAGCCCCAGGATACCCTCCTGACAGGACGGCATCCGTTGTCAGCCCCAGGATACCCTCCTGACAGGACGGCATCCGTTGTCAGCCCCAGGTTATCCCTGTCAGCATTACTTTGCTCTTATATTTAGTCAGCGAGATGACAGTCTTGGATTATAGTATTCGATGGGTTAATAACCCTGGATAAGCCGAGAAAGCCAAGACCCGGTGGCTTAGTTAAGCCGAGGGTCCGTAGGTCCTTCCTCCCCAGGATGCCACCCAGTGCGAGGCTCCTAGCTACAGTTTTTTATTCGTAGGAACACAGGAACAGCAGGGAATAAAGAGACAGGTATACATAGACGTTTCGCCCTGAGTTTTATCATGGTCTACACAGAGCGAAACGTTACCAAAGTGAAATTTCGTCTCGTAAGACTTGGCTGCATCAGGTGTTAATAACTGTAGCAACGCAAAGGGTAATTAGACACAAGTGTTGTGATCTTACCTGTATTATAGGTGACCTCCCCAGGCGCCTTCCATACGCCAGACGTTGAATGCGTAGCTAAGACGCTCATGCGCGACGTAGGTGCAGGCGGAGGAGAGTTTCTGGTCATGTGCGTCAGTGTCCAGCACCTGGTAGAGGAAGTCTATGTATCGTATTGCTAACTTCAGCGTCTGTATCTTGGAGAGTTTGTCGGAGGGCAGCGTGGGGATGATCTTCCTGAGGGAGGTGAAGGCTTCGTTCAGAGACTGAGTTCGTTGTCTCTCCCTGACGTTCGCTAACACCCTCGCCTGCTGGAGTTCTTCGTAGCTTTGTGGGGTCTTCTTTCTCGCCTTCGCTAGTCTTGCTTCCTCGGTGTCCTCCTCCAGGCGTCTCTTGCGACCCCGTGGTTCGTCCTCTCCTGATGTTGTTTGTGAGTCGTGGCCGCCACAGGAGCTTCTAGGACTCATGTCGGCCATAAGAGAAGAAAATGTCGGAGGTGGAGGTGGTACTCCTGTGTCTGTAGCACCGCCCTGTAGCGGCAGGGTGTAAGGGGGAGGGGAATACTCGCATTTAACCTCCACCATGTGACATGGTAGATGACCTGGCCCCGGCATGTGACCTGGCATGATCTCACAACCACGTTGAACCATGACGAGAAGAACTCGTCAACACAGCAATACCTCAAGCCTCCAGTATTGTTAACGCTTGCGAGGACTTGACCTCCTTGACGCGGGAGTGGATCATAGGATGCCCCCCTTAACTATAACTCAAAAAAATCACTGTTCAACACTTTATGGCACACGGTTTGAAGTTCACACGGCACACGGGGAGTTCTGTACGTCACGCAGAGTGAAACTAGATGTGTGATTACTGGAAGACGCAGGATTCACGAACTGACTAGGCAGGAGAGACGCAAACAAGGCAAGGAACGGTCAACCACTGGTAGCAAGAAGTGCTGTTCCTTTAAGCTGCTGGTGTCACCAGACAGTATGGCACCCTGGCACCCCACACAACAGTGCCACACTCTTCCCTGTGGCACTTTCCCTCAACTCACCGTAACACAGAAAGCCAATTTCACTTCCACAATGGCACCAACAGCGGCAGATATCAACACCCTCGCCACAATTGCACCTCTTATCACAACCATTCATGTAAATCCCTCCAGTATGGCTGGCTAAAGAGGCAACCACCCAGCCAATAGCATCACAGGAGCACCCTCGGCCCCGCCCCAGAGGGACACAGTGACCAATCATCGTGTAGTGTGGGGTAGTGCCCAGGAAGGGTGCCACTCACACACACACTCACAGCCCTGGGCATGAATGATAACTCCCCCTAAAAGTAAGCCGGCTTCTGTTTTTTTCAACACACGAACGTACGTCCCGACCCTCCACATCCTCCTTTCAAAATGTTCCCCATCTATTGGCTTAACAGCCACCTAAATACACATTCAAACAACCTTTGAATTAGACATTCTAAGCACAGATATGGGTGTAGGTGAGAATGGTTGGATTTGAAGAACTGCCCGTTATGGACCAGTAGGCTCCTGGCTAGTATGGACCAGTAGGCTCCTGGCTAGTATGGACCAGTAGGCTCCTGGCTAGTATGGACCAGTAGGCTCCTGGCTAGTATGGACCAGTAGGCTCCTGGCTAGTATGGACCAGTAGGCTCCTGGCTAGTATGGACCAGTAGGCTCCTGGCTAGTATGGACCAGTAGGCTCCTGGCTAGTATGGACCAGTAGGCTCCTGGCTACTATGGACCAGTAGGCTCCTGGCTAGTATGGACCAGTAGGCTCCTGGCTAGTATGGACCAGTAGGCTCCTGGCTAGTATGGACCAGTAGGCTCCTGGCTACTATGGACCAGTACGGACCAGTAGGCTCCTGGCTAGTATGGACCAGTAGACTTCTGGCTAGTATGGACCAGTAGGCTCCTGGCTAGTATGGACCAGTAGACTTCTGGCTAGTATGGACCAGTAGGCTCCTGGCTAGTATGGACCAGTAGACTTCTGGCTAGTATGGACCAGTAGGCTCCTGGCTAGTATGGACCAGTAGACTTCTTGCTAGTATGGGCCAGTAGACTCTTGGCTAGTATGGACCATTAGATTTCTGGCTAGTATGGACCAGTAGGATCCTGGCTAGTATGGACCAGTAGACTTCTAGCTAGTATGGACCAGTAGACTTCTGGCTAGTATGCACCAGTAGACTCTCTAGTATGGACCAGTAGACTTCTGGTTAGTATGGACCAGTAGACTTCTGGTTAGTATGGATCAGTAGACTTCTGGCTAGTATGGACCAGTACACTTCTGGCTAGTGTGAATCAGTAGGCTCCTGGCTAGTATGGACCAGTAGACTTCTGGCTAGTATGGACCAGTAAGCTCCTAGCTAGTATGGACCAGTAGACTTCTGGCTAGTATGGACCAGTAGACTTCTGGCTAGTATGGACCAGTAGGCTCCTGGCTAGTATGGACCAGTAGACTTCTGGCTAGTATGGACCAGTAGGCTCCTGGCTAGTATGGACCAGTAGACTTCTGGCTAGTATGGACCAGTAGTCTTCTGGCTAGTATGGACCAGTAGACTTCTGGCTAGTATGGACCAGTAGTATAGACTAGGTTCCTGGCTAGTATGGACCAGTAGGCTCCTGGCTAGTATGGACCAGTAGACTTCTGGCTAGTATGGACCAGTAGGCTCCTGGCTAGTATGGACCAGTAGGCTCCTGGCTAGTATGGACCAGTAGACTTCTGGCTAGTATGGACCAGTAGGCTCCTAGCTAGTATGGACCAGTAGACTTCTGGCTAGTATGGACCAGTAGACTTCTGGCTAGTATGGACCAGTAGACTTCTGGCTAGTATGGACCAGTAGACTTCTGGCTAGTATGGACCAGTAGACTTCTGGCTAGTATGGACCAGTAGACTTCTGGCTAGTATGGATCAGTAGACTTATGGCTAGTATGGACCAGTAGACTTCTGGCTAGTATGGACCAGTAGACTTCTAGTTAGTATGGACCAGTAGACTTTGGCTAGTATGCACCAGTAGACTTTCTCTAGTATGGACCAGTAGACTTCTATGTATGGACCAGTAGACTTAGTATGGACCAGTGGCTAGTATGGACCAGTAGACTTCTGGCTAGTATGGACCAGTAGACTTCTGGCTAGTATGGACCAGTAGACTTCTAGTATGCTAGTATATGACCAGTAGACTTCTGGCTAGTATGGACCAGTAGACTTCTGGCTAGTATGGACCAGTAGACTTCTGGCTAGTATGGACCAGTAGACTGCTATGGACCAGTAGACTTCTGGCTAGTATGGACCAGTAGACTTCTGGTCTGGCTAGTATGGACCAGTAGGCTTCTAGCTAGTATGGACCAGTAGACTTCTAGCTAGTATGGACCAGTAGACTTCCTGGCTAGTATGAACGAGTAGACTTCTGGCTAGTATGGACCAGTAGACTTTGGCTAGTATGAACCAGTAGACTTCTGGCTAGGCTAGTATGGACCAGTAGACTTCTAGTATGGATAAGTAGACTTCTGGCTACGTATGGACTAGTATGGACCTAGTAGGCTTCCTAGCTAGTATGGACCAGTAGATTTCTGGCTAGTATGGACCAGTAGGATCCTGGCTAGTATAGACCAGTAGACTTATGGCTAGTATGGATCCTAGCTAGTATAGGATTCTGTCTAGTAGGCTTCTAGTATGGACTAGTATCTAGACCAGTAGACTTCTGGCTAGTATGGACAAGTAGACTTCTGGCTAGTATGGACCAGTACACTTCTGGCTACTATGAATCAGTAGGCTCCTGGCTAGTATGGACCAGTAGACTTCTGGCTAGTATGGACCAATAGGTGGACAGCTAGTATGGACCAGTAGGTTCCTGGCTAGTATGGACCAGTAGACTTCTGGCTAGTATGGACCAGTAGGCTCCTAGCTAGTATGGACCAGTATACTTCTGGCTAGTATGGACCAGTAGGCCCCTAGCTAGTATGGACCAGTAGACTTCTGGCTAGTATGGACCAGTAGACTTCTTTCTAGTATGCACCAGTAGATTCATGGCTAGTATGGACCAGTAGACCAGTAGATGGATCAGTAGACTTCTGGCTAGTATGGACCAGTAGACTTCTGGCTAGTATGGACCAGTAGACTTCTGGCTAGTGTGGACCAGTAGGCTTCTAGCTAGTATAGACTAATAGGCTTCTAGCTAGTATAGACCAGTAGGTTCCTGGCTAGTATGGACCAGTAGACTTCTGGCTAGTATGGACCAGTAGACTTCTGGCTAGTATGGACCAGTAGACTTCTGGCTAGTATGGACCAGTAGACTTCTGGCTAGTATGGATCAGTAGACTTATGGATAGTATGGACCAGTAGACTTCTGGCTAGTATGGACCAGTAGACTTCTAGCTAGTATGGACCAGTAGACTTCTGGCTAGTATGCACCAGTAGACTTTCTCTAGTATGGACCAGTAGACTTCTATCTAGTATGGACCAGTAGACTTCTGGCTAGTATGGACCAGTAGACTTCTATCTAGTATGGACCAGTAGACTTCTGGCTAGTATGGACCAGTAGACTTCTGGCTAGTATGCACCAGGAGACTTCTGGCTAGTATGCACCAGTAGACTTTTGGCTACTCTGGAGCAGTAGACTTATGGCTAGTATGTACCAGTAGACTTATGGCTAGTATGGACCAGTAGACTTCTGGCTAGTATGGACCAGTAGACTTCTGGTTAGTATGGACCAATAGACTCCTGGCTAGTGTGGACCAGTAGGCTTCTAGCTAGTATAGATTAGTAGGCTTCTAGCTAGTATAGACCAGTAGGTTCCTGGCTAGTATGGACAAGTAGACTTCTGGCTAGTATGGACCAGTACACTTCTGGCTGGTATGGATCAGTAGGCTCCTGGCTAGTATGAACCAGTAGACTTCTGGCTAGTATGAACTAGTAGGCTCCTAGCTAGCATGGACCAGTATACTTCTGGCTAGTATGGGCCAGTAGGCCCCTAGCTAGTATGGACCAGTAGACTTCTGGCTAGTGTGGACCAGTTGACTTCTGGCTAGTATGCACCAGTAGACTCCTGGCTAGTATGGCCCAGTAGACTTCTGGCTAGTATGGATCAGTAGACTTCTGGCTAGTATGGACCAGTAGACTTCTGGCTAGTATGGACCAGTAGACTTCTGGCTAGTATGGACCAGTAGACTTCTGGCTAGTGTGGACCAGTAGGCTTCTAGCTAGTATAGACTAATAGGCTTCTAGCTAGTATAGACCAGTAGGTTCCTGGCTAGTATGGACCAGTAGACTTCTGGCAAGTATGCACCAGTAGACTTCTGGCTAGTATGCACCAGTAGACTTCTGGCTAGTGTGGACCAGTAGACTTTTGGCTAGTGTGGACCAGTAGGCTCCTGCCTAGTATGGACCAGTAGACTTCTGGCTAGTATGAACCAGTAGGCTTCTAGCTAGTATAGACTAATAGGCTTCTAGCTAGTATAGACCAGTAGGTTCCTGGCTAGTATGGGCCACCAGTCTTCTGGTTAGTATGGACCAGTAGACTTCTGGCTAGTGTGGACCAGTAGGCTTCTAGCTAGTATAGACTAATAGGCTTCTAGCTAGTATAGACCAGTAGGTTCCTGGCTAGTATGGACCAGTAGTCTTCTGGTTAGTATGAACCAGTAGACTTCTGGCTAGTGTGGACCAGTAGGCTTCTAGCTAGTATATACTAATAGGCTTCTAGCTAGTATAGACCAGTAGGTTCCTGGCTAGTATGGACCAGTAGACTTCTGGCAAGTATGCACCAGTAGACTTCTGGCTAGTATGCACCAGTAGACTTCTGGTTAGTATGCACCAGTAGACTTCTGGCTAGTATACACCAGTACACTTCTGGCTAGTATGGACCAGTAGACTTCTGGCTAGTGTGGACCAGTAGGCTCCTGGCTAATATGGACCAGTAGACTTCTAACTACGTATGGACCAGTAGACTTCTGGCTACGTATGGACCAGTAGACTTCTGGCTACGTATGGACCAGTAGACTTCTGACTAGTATGGACCAGTATTCTCCTGGTTAGTATGGACCAGTAGGCTTCTGTCTAGTATGTACCAGTAGACTTCTGGCTAGTATTGACCAGTAGACTTCTGACTAGTATGAACCAGTAGACTTCTGGCTAGTATGGACCAGTAGACTTCTGGCTAGTATGGATAAGTAGACTTCTGGCTACGTATGGACTAGTGGACTTCTGGTTAGTGTGGATCAGTAGACCTCTGGCTAGTATGGACCAGTAGACTTCTGTCTAGTATGGACCAGTATACTCCTGGCTAGTGTGGACCAGTAGGCTTCTAGCTAGTATAGACCAGTAGGCTCCGGGCTAGTATGGACCAGTAGACTTCTGTCTAGTATGGACCAGTAGGCTCCTGGCTAACATGGACCAGTAGACTTTGGCTAGTATGAACCAATAGGCTCCTGGCTAGTATAGACCAGTAGACTTATGGCTAGTATGGATCAGTAGACTTCTAGCTAGTATGGACCAATAGGCTCCTGGCTAGTATGGACCAGTGGACTTCTAGCTAGTATTGACTATAGATTTCTGGCTAGAATGGACCAGTAGGATTCTGTCTAGTATGGACCAGTAGGCTTTTGTCTAGTATGGACCAGTAGACTTCTATCTAGTATGGACCAGTAGACTTCTGTCTAGTATGGACCAGTAGACTTCTGTCTAGTATGGACCAGTAGACTTCTATCTAGTATGGACCAGTAGACTTTTATCTAGTATGGACCAGTAGACTTCTATCTAGTATGGACCAGTAGACTTCTGTCTAGTATGGACCAGTTGACTTCTATCTAGTATGGACCAGTAGACTTCTGTGTAGTATGGACCAGTAGACTTCTGTCTAGTATGGACCAGCAGACTTCTGTCTAGTATGGACCAGTAGACTTCCGTATAGTATGGACCAGTAGACTTCTGTCTAGTATGGACCAGTAGACTTCTGTCTAGTATGGACCAGTAGACTTCTGTCTAGTATGGACCAGTAGGCTTCTAGCTAGTATGGACCAGTAGGCTTCTAGCTAGTATGGACCAGTAGGCTTCTAGCTAGTATGGACCAGTAGGCTTCTAGCTAGTATGGACCAGTAGACTTCTGTTTAGTATGGACCAGTAGACTTCTGTCTAGTATGGACCAATAGCCTTCTAGCTAGTGTGGACCAGTAGGCTTCTAGCTAGTATGGACCAGTAGGCTTCTACCTAGTATGGACCAGTAGGCTTCTAGCTAGTATGGACCAGTAGGCTTCTAGCTAGTATGGACCAGTAGACTTCTGTCTAGTATGGACCAGTAGACTTCTGTCTAGTATGGACCAGTAGACTTCTGTCTAGTATGGACCTGTAGACTTCTGTCTAGTATGGACCAGTAGGCTTCTAGCTAGTATGGACCAGTAGGCTTCTAGCTAGTATGGTCCAGTAATCTTCTAGCTAATATGGACCAGTAGGCTCCTGGCTAATATAGACAAGTAGACTCCTGCCTGGTATGGACCGGTAGGCCTCTAGCTAGTATGAACCAATAGACTTAGCTAGTATGTACCAGTAGGCTTCTAGCTAATATGGACCAGTAGGGTTCTAGCTGGTATGGACCAGTAGGCGTCCAGCTGGTATGGTAAAGCCAAGTAGTGGGGGTTGGTAAAGGCAGGTAGTTAGTGGCTCAAGCTAGGCAGGTCCTAGTCACCTACAGTCACATGCTAGGCAGGTCCTAGTCACCTACTGTCACATGCTAGGCAGGTCCTGGTCACCTACTGTCACATGCTAGGCAGGTCCTGGTCACCTACTGTCCCATGCTAGGCAGGTCCTAGTCACCTACTGGCCCATGCCAGGCAGGTCCTAGTCACTTACTGGCCTTGTTAGGCAGGCCCTAGTCACCTACTGGCCCATCCCAGGCAGGTTTTAGTCACTTACTGGCCCTTGCTAGGCAGGCCCTAGTCACTTACTGGTCCATGGCCTTGAAAAGTGTCACACCTGAGCCTTGAGGGGCAAATGACAGGTCACTGGTGACAGGTGAGAGTTCACTTATTTCGTATTAAGATGAATAGAGATGATTAGGGAGATTGTTGAGGTGAGATAGACTGTGTCTGGTGACCTACTTCTGATTGGTCAAGTGAGATAGACTGTGTTTGGTGACCTACTTCTGATTGTTGAAGTGAGATAGACTGTGTTTGGTGACCTACTTCTGATTGTTGAAGTGAGATAGACTGTGTTTGGTGACCTACTTCTGATTGTTGAAGTGAGATAGACTGTGTTTGGTGACCTACTTCTGATTGTTGAAGTGAGATAGACTGTGTCTGGTGACCTACTTCTGATTGTTGAAGTGAGATAGACTGTGTCTGGTGACCTACTTCTGATTGTTGAAGTGAGATAGACTGTGTTTGGTGACCTACTTCTGATTGTTGAAGTGAGATAGACTGTGTTTGGTGACCTACTTCTGATTGTTGAAGTGAGAGAGACTGTGTCTGGTGACCTACTTCTGATTGTTGAAGTGAGATAGACTGTGTTTGGTGACCTACTTCTGATTGTTGAAGTGAGATAGACTGTGTTTGGTGACCTACTTCTGATTGTTGAAGTGAGAGAGACTGTGTCTGGTGACCTACTTCTGATTGGTCAAGTGGAATAGACTGTGCCTGGTGACCTACTTCTGATTGGTCAAATGGGAGAGACTGTGTGACTGGTGAGGTGCTTCTGAGTGCCAGGAAATGAACCTCCTCCACTGTTTTGGAGTGAATCTGATTGTCCGCTATTCTTGCAGCTGGTTGCATGACCCTTACGGGCTTAGCACTTCCCCTAAACATAATCTGGGGACCACGGAATGTCGAGGTTTGGATGACTCTCATCACACACACTTATAAAATTCAACCTTAAAGGTACTTACTTGTTTAATGTATTGTGTTTATCGCTCGCCACCTGTCTCACCAGCTGTGGTCACCTCAGCAACTGTGGCTACCGCACCAGCTGTGGACTAATCCTTCGTTTTCTCAAGGCTGTTACGCTCTCAGATCACAGCGCACTTCGACTTTTTTGTACATGTGTAAATTCTTTCATAGTTACCCCTAAAAATTATTATCAGTTACTGGGGGTCAGCGCCCCCGTGTCAGACGTCTTATATACGTCAGTTTTGAGTAATATTACGTCTTATATACGTCAGCTAAGAGTAATATTACGTCTTACTTACGTCACTTAAGAGTAATATTACATCAGTTAAGAGTAATATTGTCTTAGCTAAAAACATTTTTGTTGACTTTTCTGAAGATGTTACCGAAATATGGCCTGGGCCGGTGTGTGTTCAGAGGGATTATGTGGATTAGCTAGGCCTGTAGGCCCAGGCTGGGCTGGCTGGCATGTCACGTGACTCAACAACACCTGGGGTGCCAGTGACACACACACACACACACACACACACACACACACACACACACACACACACACACACACACACACACACACACACACAGGTACTTACAATCTTAAGGGTTTAGCTTTATCAGAAACATCTCTGGCATTGGTGTCTGAGGAGGAACAGAAGGGAGAGAAGAAGAGGAATAGGAGGAAGAGAAGGAAGAGGAGGAAGAAGAGGACAAAGGAGACTCTTAGAGAGAAAAGGTACATGCTAATTCATTTTGGGTATGTGGCAGGGGTATGTGAGGTTGTCTATACTATGTCCACTTGATACCCAGGATGCCACATGAGATACACCGGCTCTGTTTATACCAACATTTTAATACACACGTGTAAGACGCACGATAAATATAATTGTATAACACATTAACACTTCGCCTTAATAAAGTTCCTTTTTATTTAATGCAGAAACAGCTGTGAGAGGACCTGGCGCTGGCCACACTACCTCTCCACCTCTGAGAATTTCCTGCTCCATCTACCTGGTTGATTCAGGCCCTGATTTACCGGGAGGCCTGATCAGAGACCGGGCCACGGGTAAGAACCAAGTTTGTGCAATGAAAGGTATAAAATACCGACAATATGAAAGTAAAGACACATGTGCAACATCTGGATATCTTTATTGTAGACGTTTCGCCATCCAGTGGCTTTATCAATACAGATTCTAGGACAGATTCTCCTCCACCACGATGCTGTGAACACTAACTCCAAGGCCGAGGGACTGATTACCTCATCTTTTGTATATAGTTCTACAGTCTTCCATTTATGTCCTAGAATTTGTATTGATAAAGCCACTGGATGGCGAAACGTCTACAATAAAGATATCCAGATATTGCACATGTGTCTTTACTTTCAAGAACCAAGTTTAGAGCTGTGACTCGACCCCCTGCAACCACAAACAGCTAAGTACACACACACTGTTTATAGTTATCAACCTGCTTGTGTTTATCAGCAAAGAGGCAGGGCCAAGAACTGTGAATCGACCCCTGCAATCACATATAGGTGAGTACATATAGGTAGTGAGTACACTCACAGAATAATGGTGGGCAAACTCCACGTTAAAACACACCATGCCTTACATCATGCCATCACCACCAATAAAAACAGGTGGTTTAACTTACCATGTGTGTTGTGGTTTAACACACACGTACGCTATCCCCTCTCCATCTATTTATATGGAGTGGAACATCTGCCGTCACATAGTGTGAAGGAGGTTAAAGGAATGGATCAGTAAGACCATGGAAAGTGTGGGTCATATAACCAAAAGGTCCACTAAGTGGGCTAGTGTGGGCATATAATCAGAGGCTAGAGTGAGTAGGCTGTTAGGGGAAATAACAGTAAACAAGGCAGGATGTACACCAATGTATACACACGTAAACTAAGATTCTACACCACTGTTAACACTGTCAGATCAGCACTGACATCACCACAGTGGAAATAGTCATATTGTCCTTTTTTTTGGGTTATCCTGGTGGGTAATTTACACTATGTATGATAATTATACTTATGTGTACCTGTGCTAAACTTACACCACTATCACCAGTGTACATAGCCAAGAATACTTCAATACCATTTTAAGGTACTGAAGTAAGTTCTCGGTGTATATACACCGAGAAGTATGCATCTCTCGGTATATATACTCTTGTGTCAACCACCAGAAAGGATAGATAGACCTTTCTGACTGATGACTTGCTGACGAAGTAAAGGGGTAACTCCTGTGTTTAACACGCGGGTCATTGGTGTTGTGACTAGCTGTTTAAAACTGCCTCCTCAGACCTCGTCATCACCCACAAGGCTGAGTTTTTGCTCGCCATTACGAGGTTGTGTTGTAGGTTTGAAGTGTGCCCTGCTGGAGGTCAACACCTCTCTAACATTCTCTTAAAGGAAAAAGACACTTATGTACAGTTCAGGACATTTATTAAAGGAAACGTTTCGCCACGAGTGGCGAAACGTTTCCTTTAATAAATGTCCTGAACTGTACATAAGTGTCCTTTTCCACATCTTGTCGGTATCACCATACCATTTCCTCATTCTCTTAAAACTGGGAGGGAATCCAACCCGACACTGCGCGAGGCCAAACTGAAACTGAACCTTGAATACCGTAGACAGACTGGTTATAAATGACCATAATTTTTAAAGGGGTGGACCGGTAAGCCAGCGGAAGGCCTCGGTCAGATGACCAAAAGCTCCAAAGGCGGGTCATCATCTGACTAAGACCCGCGTCAGGAAACATTTGTCCTGTTTCCTGACGAACCTTACCTAACCTAACCTAACCTAGCCTAACCTAACCTAACCTAACCTAACCTAACCTAACCTAACCTAACCTTGAATACCGTACCTAAAATATTGTTTATGGTGTACCTGGAGGGTGTTCCGGGGGTAAACGCTCCCGCGGCCCGGTTCTTGACCAGGTCTCGTGGTGAATCAGGACCTGATCAACCAGGCTGTTACTACTGGTCGCACATAGTCCAACGTACGAACCACAGCCCGGCTGGTCAGGTACTGACTTTAGATATCTGTCCAACTCCCTCTTGAAGGCTGTCAGGGGTCTGTTGGTAATCCCCCTTATGCTTGGTGGGAGACTGTTGAACAGTCTTGGGCCCCGAACACTTATTATGTTGTCTCTTAGTGTATTAATGGCGCCCCTACTTTTGATAGGAGGGATGTTGCACCGTCTGCCCGGTCTTTTGCTTTCGTAGTTTACCTGGAGAGAGTTCCGGGGGTCAACGCCCCCGCGGCCCGGTCTGTGACCAGGCGATAGTGAGTGCTTTCTGTGTGTAGATTTGGAACCAGTCCCTCTATGATTTTCCAGGTGTAGATTATGATGTATCTCTCTCGCCTGCGTTCCAGTGAGTACAGGTCAAGTGTTCCCAGTAGTTAAGGTGTTTGATATGTGCAGTAAAGGTTCTCTGTACATTCTCAAGATCTGCAATTTCACCTGCCTTGAATGGAGCTGTTAGTGTACAGCAGTATTCCAGCCTAGAGAGAACAAGTGCTTTAAAATAGATCATCAAGGGCTTGGCATCCCTTGTTTTGAAGGTTCTCATTATCCATTCTATCATTTTCCTCGCGGATGCGATAGTGACACTCTTGTGATACTTAAATGTGATGGTACCTAAAATACTGTTTTGTTATGGTACCTATAATACTGATAATACCTAAAATACTGTTAGGGTACCCAAAATACTGTTTGTTATGTACCTAAAACAGAGGGTTGGTTGTGGTACCTTAGAGAGTTCAATACGGTACCTTAAAAAGAGTTCAATACGGTACCTTAAACAGAGTTCAATACGGTACCTTAAGCAGAGTTCAATACGGTACCTTAAACAGAGTTCAATACGGTACCTTAAGCAGAGTTCAGTACGGTACCTTAAGCAGAGTTCAATACGGTACCTTAAACAGAGTTCAATACGGTACCTTAAACAGAGTTCAATACGGTACCTTAAACAGAGTTCAATACGGTACCTTAAACAGAGTTCAATACGGTGTCAGTTATCGCTGGCCCTATAATGCAAAACAGCATCAATACAGTGTTATAATTGACTGAACATCAGTAAAAGGGTGTAATTAAGACAATACGGTTCAGTTATCGCTGGCCCTGAGTCATACAGTGTTAAAGTCATCAGTAAAAGGGAGGTAGTTTATATGTTGAGGAAAGTATAGTGTTGAGGATATAGTGTTGGGGAGGTAGTGTTGGGGAGGTAGTGTTGGGGAGGTACCACACGAGAGGGGAACCCACGCTAAACACTTACAGCTGGTCCTGATGAATGACTCCCCTCCCCAAGCACTCTGGGGAGGTTGTAACCTTCACTTACTTTCCTCCCCACACACACACGTCTCCCCACCCCGTCTCTATCCTATCCACACCTTTATTTTATACTAGTGACAATGACCAAGGTATACTGGTGACAGCGACCAGGGTATACTGGTGACAGCGACCAGGGTATACTGGTGACAGTGACTATGGTATACTGGTGACAGTGACCAAGGTATACTGGTGACAGTGTCCATGGTATACTGGGGACAGTGACCATGGTATACTGGTGACAGTGACCAAGGTATACTGGTGACAGCGACCAGGGTATACTGGGGACAGTGACCATGGTATACTGGTGACAGTGACCATGGTATACTGGTGACAATGACCAAGGTATACTGGTGACAGCGACCAGGGTATACTGCGGACAGTGACCATGGTATACTGGTGACAGTGACCAAGGTATACTAATGCCAGTGACCAAGGTATACTGGTGACAGTGTCCATGGTATACTGGTGACAGTGACCATGGTATACTGGTGACAGTGACCATGGTATACTGGTGACAGTGACCAAGGTATACTGGTGACAGCGACCAGGGTATACTGCGGACAGTGACCATGGTATACTGGTGACAGTGACCAAGGTATACTAATGCCAGTGACGAAGGTATACTGGTGACAGTGTCCATGGTATACTGGTGACAGTGACCAAGGTATGCTGGTGACAGTGACCAAGGTATGCTGGTGACAGTGACCAAGGTATACTGATGACAGTGACCAAGGTATACTTGTGACATTGACAAGGTATACTAGTGACAGGGACCAAGGTATACTAGTGACAGTGACCAAGGTATGCTGGTGACAGTGACCAAGGTATACTAGTGATAGTGACCAAGGTATACTAGTGACAGTGACCAAGGTATACTGGTGACAGTGACCAAGGTATACTGGTGACAGTGACAAAGGTATACTGGTGACAGTGACCAAGGTATGCTGGTGACAGTGACCAAGGTATACTGGTGACAGTGACCAAGGTATACTGGTGACAGTGACCAAGGTATACTGGTGACATTGACAAGGTATACTGGTGACATTGACAAGGTATACTAGTGACAGTGACCAAGGTATACTGGTGACAGTGACCAAGGTATACTGATAACAGTGACCAAGGTATACTGGTGACAGTGACAAAGGTATACTGGTGACATTGACAAGGTATACTAGTGATATTGACAAGGTATACTGGTGACAGTGACCAAGGTATACTAGTGACAATGACCAAGGTATGCTGGTGACAGTGACCAAGGTATACCGGTGACAGCGACCAAGGTATACTGATGACAGTGACCAAGGTATACTGGTGACAGTGGTCAAGGTATACTTGTGACATTGACAAGGTATACTAGTGACAGTGACCAAGGTATACTAGTGACAGTGACCAAGGTATGCTGGTGACAGTGACCAAGGTATACTAGTGATAGTGACCAAGGTATACTAGTGACAGTGACCAAGGTATACTGGTGACAGTGACCAAGGTATACTGGTGACAGTGACAAAGGTATACTGGTGACAGTGACCAAGGTATGCTGGTGACAGTGACCAAGGTATACTGGTGACAGTGACCAAGGTATACTGGTGACAGTGACCAAGGTATACTGGTGACAGTGACCAAGGTATACTGGTGACATTGACAAGGTATACTGGTGACATTGACAAGGTATACTAGTGACAGTGACCAAGGTATACCAGTGACAGAGACCAGGGTATGCTGTTGACAGCGACCAAGGTATACTGGTGACAGTGATCAAGGTATACTGGTGACAGTGACCAAGGTATACTAGTAACAGTGACCAAGGTATACTGGTGACATTGACAAGGTATACTGGTGATAGTGATCAAGGTATACTGGTGACAGTGACCAAGGTATACTAGTAACAGTGACCAAGGTATACTGGTGACACTGACAAGGTATACTTGTGACAGTGACCAAGGTATACTGGTGACATTGACAAGGTATACTAGTGACAGTGACCAAGGTATACTAGTGACAGTTACCAAGGTATCCTGGTGACAGCGACCAAGTTATACTGGTGACAGTGACCAAGGTATACTGGTGACAGTGACCAAGGTATGCTGGTGACAGCGGCCAAGGTATCCTGGTGACAGTGACCAAGGTATACTAGTGACAGTGACCAAGGTATACTGGTGACAGTGACCAAGATATATTGGTGACAGTGACCAAGGTATACTGGTGACAGTGACCAAGGCATACTAGTGACAGTGACCAAGGTGTACTGGTGACAATGACCAAGGTATACTAGTGACAGTGACCAAGGTATACTTGTGGCCTGGTGGTTAACGCTCTCGCTTCACACGGTGAGGGCCTGGGTTCGATTCCCAGCCAGAGTAGAAACATTGGACGTGTTTCTTTCCACCTGTTGTCTATGTTCCCCATCAGTAAAATGGGTACCTGGGTGTTAGTCGACTGGTGTGGGTCGCATCCTGGGACACTGACCTAAGGAGGCCTGGTCACAGACCGGGCCGCGGGGGCGTTGACCCCCGGAACTCTCTCCAGATAAACTCCAGATAAACTCAGTGACAGTGACCAAGATATATTGGTGACAGTGACCAAGGTATACTGGTGACAGTGACCAAGGTATACTAGTGACAGTGACCAAGGTGTACTGGTGACAGTGACCAAGGTATACTAGTGACAGTGACCAAGGTATACTTGTGAGTCACCAAGGTATACTAGTGACAGTCACCAAGGTATACTATTGACAGTAATCAAGGTATACCAGTGACAGTGACCAAGGTATACTTGTGAGTCACCAAGGTATACTAGTGACAGTCACCAAGGTATACTAGTGACAGTGATCAAAGTATACTAGTGACAGTGACCAAGGTATACTAGTGACAGTGACCAAGGTATACTAGTGACAGTGATCAAAGTATACTAGTGACAGTGACCAAGGTATACTAGTGACAGTGATCAAAGTATACTAGTGACAGTGACCAAGGTATACTAGTGACAGTGATCAAAGTATACTAGTGACAGCAACCAAGGTATACTAGTGGCAGTGATCAAAGTATACTAGTGACAGCGACCAAGGTATACTAGTGGCAGTGATCAAAGTATACTAGTGACAGTGACCAAGGTATACTAGTGACAGTGACCAAGGTATACTAGTGACAGTGATCAAAGTATACTAGTGACAGTGATCAAGGTATACAAGTGACAGTGATCAAAGTATACTAGTGACAGTGTCCAAGGTATACTAGTGACAGTGATCAAAGTATACTAGTGACAGTGACCAATGTATACTAGTGGCAGTGATCAAAGTATACTAGTGACAGTGACCAAGGTATACTAGTGACAGTGATCAAAGTATACTAGTGACAGCAAACAAGGTATACTAGTGACAGTGATCAAAGTATACTAGTGACAGTGACCAAGGTATACTAGTGGCAATGATCAAAGTATACTAGTGACAGCGACCAAGGTATACTAGTGACAGTGATCAAAGTATACTAGTGACAGCGACCAAGGTATACTAGTGGCAGTGATCAAAGTATACTAGTGACAGTGACCAAGGTATACTAGTGACAGTGATCAAAGTATACTAGTGACAGCGACCAAGGTATACTAGCGACAGTGATCAAAGTATACTAGTGACAGTGACCAAGGTATACTAGTGGCAGTGATCAAAGTATACTAGTGACAGCGACCACGGGAAGTACTAACTCAAAATGACCACAAGTGTAACCACGTGTGTGAGAGACCACGTATGTGAGACCACGTGTGTGAGAGACCACGTATGTGAGACCACGTGTGTGAGAGACCACGTATGTGAGACCACGTGTGTGAGAGACCACGTATGTGAGACCACGTGTGTGAGAGACCACGTATGTGAGACCACGTGTGTGAGAGACCACGTATGTGAGACGACCACGTGTGTGAGTGGCCACGTATGTGAGACCACGTGTGTGAGAGACCACGTATGTGAGACCACGTGTGTGAGAGACCACGTATGTGAGACCACGTGTGTGAAAGACTACGTATGTGAGACTACGTGTGTGAGACCACGTATGTGAGATCACGTGTGTGAGAGACCACGTATGTGAGACCACGTGTGTGAGAGACCACGTATGTGAGACCACGTGTGTGAGAGACCACGTATATGAGACCACGTGTGTGAAACCACGTATGTGAGACCACGTGTGTGAGAGACCACGTATGTGAGACTACGTGTGTGAGACCACGTATGTGAGACCACGTGTGTGAGAGACCACGTATGTGAGACCACGTGTGTGAGAGACCACGTATGTGAGACCACGTGTGTGAGAGACAACGTATGTGAGACTACGTGTGTGAGACCACGTATGTGAGACGACGTGTGTGAGAGACCACGTGTGTGAGACCACGTGTGTGAGAGACCACGTATGTGAGACCACGTGTGTGAGAGACCACGTGTGTGAGAGACCACGTGTGTGAGACCACGTGTGTGAGAGACCACGTGTGTGAGAGATCACGTGTGTGAGAGACCACGTGTGTGAGAGACCACGTGTGAGAGACCACGTGTGTGAGAGACTACATGTGTGAGAGACCACGTATGTGAGACCACGTGTGTGAGAGACCACGCGTGTGAGAGACCACGTGTGTGAGACAACGTGTGTGAGAGACCACGTGTGTGAGAGACCACGTGTGTGAGACCACGTATGTGAGACCACGTGTGTGAGAGACCACGTGTGTGAGAGACCACGTGTGTGAGACCACGTGTGTGAGAGACCACGTATGTAAGAGACCACGTGTGTGAGACTACGTGTGTGAGAGACCACGTATGTGAGAGACCACGTGTGTGAGAGACCACGTGTGTGAGACCACGTGTGTGAGAGACCACGTATGTGAGAGACCACGAGTGTGAGACCACGTATGTGAGAGACCACGTGTGTGAGACCACGTGTGTGAGAGACCACGTATGTGAGAGACCACGTGTGTGAGAGACCACGTGTGAGAGACCACGTGTGTGAGAGATCACGTGTGTGAGAGACCACGTGTGTGAGAGACCACGTGTGAGAGACCACGTGTGTGAGAGACCACATATGTGAGAGACCACGTATGTGAGACCACGTGTGTGAGAGACCACGTGTGTGAGAGACCACGTGTGTGAGACAACGTGTGTGAGAGACCACGTGTGTGAGAGACCACGTGTGTGAGACCACGTATGTGAGACCACGTGTGTGAGAGACCACGTGTGTGAAAGACCACGTGTGTGAGACCACGTGTGTGAGAGACCACGTATGTGAGAGACCACGTGTGTGAGAGACTACGTGTGTGAGAGACCACGTATGTGAGAGACCACGTGTGTGAGAGACCACGTGTGTGAGACCACGTGTGTGAGAGACCACGTATGTGAGAGACCACGAGTGTGAGACCACGTATGTGAGAGACCACGTGTGTGAGACCACGTGTGTGAGAGACCACGTATGTGAGAGACCACGTGTGTGAGAGACCACGTGTGAGAGACCACGTGTGTGAGAGACCACGTATGTGATAGACCACGTATGTGAGAGACCACGTGTGTGAGAGACCACGTGTGTGAGAGACCACGTATGTGAGAGACCACGAGTGTGAGACCACGTATGTGAGAGACCACGTGTGTGAGACCACGTGTGTGAGAGACCACGTATGTGAGAGACCACGTGTGTGAGAGACCACGTGTGAGAGACCACGTGTGTGAGAGACCACGTATGTGAGAGACCACGTGTGTGAGAGACCACGTGTGTGAGAGACCACGTATGTGAGAAACCACGTGTGTGAGAGACCACGTATGTGAGAGACCACGTGTGTGAGAGACCACGTATGTGAGACCACGTGTGTGAGAGACCACGTGTGTGAGAGACCACGTGTGTGAGAGACCACGTGTGTGAGAGACCACGTGTGAGAGACCACGTGCTTATTAAAAACGAGGGCTTGTGCGACTGTTTTGTCACCTTCTAACCGCCCCTACACCCCCCTAGACGACCCCCTGACCCCTAGACTACCACCCCCTGACCCCTAGACGATCCCCTGACCCCTAGACTACCACCCTCTGACCCCTAGACGATCCCCTGACCCCTAGACTACCGCCCCCTGACCCCTAGACGATCCCCTGACCCCTAGACTACCACCCCCTGACCCCTAGACGATCCCCTGACCCCTAGACTACCACCCTCTGACCCCTAGACGACCCCCTGACCCCTAGACGACCCCCTGACCCCTAGACGATCCCCTGACCCCAAGACTACCACCCCCTGACCCCTAGATGATCCCCTGACCCCTAGACTACCACCCCCTGACCCCTAGACTACCACCCCCTGACCCCTAGACTACCACCCCCTGACCCGTAGACTACCACCCCCGGACCCCTAGATGATCCCCTGACCCCTAGACTACCACCTTCTGACCCCTAGATGATCCCCTGACCCCTAGACTACCACCCCCTGACCCCTAGATGATCCCCTGACCCCTAGACTACCGCCCTCTGATCCCTAGACGGCCCGTTTGACCACTAACCACTACCCACCTCCCTTTCATCCGTCCTGACAGTTTTACAAAAATCTCTCGTACCTAGACAGTACCAGACCAGAAACTATAAACCCAAGTCGTAATGAACAACCACGGTTCGAATCCCTGTCCTTTCTAGAAAGGGTTTAGATCTCCCTGTCTGTCTTCGTAAGAAATGATGACTGGTGTGGGTGGCATCATGGGGGACAATGGAAATTAGACAGTCCTCGATGACACACTGACTTTCTTGGGTTATCCTGGATGGCTAACCCTCCAGGGTTAAAAATCCGAACGAAATCTTATCTCTCTTAACTTTATTTTCCCAACATGTGCATCCAATATCCATCCTGTGGATGGATTTGATAGGTTGGATAACTAGAACCTTCAAAACAATAAACTTATTCTCTCTAGGCTGGAATGTTGCTGTCTACTAACAGCCTCCTTTAAGGCAGGGGAAATTGCTGAGCTGAAGAATGTGCAGAGAACCTTCACAGCTCGCATAAACTCAATCAAGCACCTAAATTACTGGGAACACTTAAAGTATCCCTAGAACAGTACTCCTTAGAACGTAGGCGAGAAAGATACATTATAATCTACACCTGGAAGGTACTGGAGGGATTGGTACCAAACCTGCACACTGAAATTCCTCAAGAGGTTTGGTAGACAGTGCAGGATACCTCCAATAAACAGCAGGGCAGTTATGAGTACACTGAGAGACAACTCAATAAGTGTTAAAGGGCCTCGACTCTTCGCCACTTGGCTGTCTTCGAGAAGGAACGTGACAGATATCCCCAGACAGTTGCTGATCAGCTGGGTTGTGGTGCATACATTAGACTGTGGGCAGCAGACACTGACAGTTTGATTGATCAGGTCAGCAACCATAAGGCCTGGTCTGGAACCAGGGACCTCCAAAAGCCACTAAAAGTGACCTCAGGTAAACTTCACATAGCGGCCCTGTGGATGGTAGTGGCTAGTTTATTTTGCACCTCATATCCATCCTGTGGTAGTGGCTAGTTTATTGTGTACCTCATATCCATCCTGTGGTAGTGGCTAGTTTATTGTGTACCTCATATCCATCCTGTGGTAGTGGCTAGTTTATTGTGTACCTCATATCCATCCTGTGGTAGTGGCTAGTTTATTGTGTACCTCATATCCATCCTGTGGTAGTGGCTAGTTTATTGTGTACCTCATATCCATCCTGTGGTAGTGGCTAGTTTATTGTGTACCTCATATCCATCCTGTGGTAGTGGCTAGTTTATTGTGTACCTCATATCCATCCTATGGATGGTAGTCGCTATTATAGGATATAGTATAGGTAATATAGGTAGTCGCTAGGATATAGACCCCATATCCATCCACAGGATGGATATGGGGTCTATATCCTAGACTTGCTCATTGTCAAACGTAGGCAAGATCTAAGGAAGTAGTGGTCAGTGGTGGTCCTGGGGCCTCTTACTGAGTGGTCAGTAGTCCAGAGCCTCGTGCTGGGTGGCCATTTGTGGTCCAAGACACGTGGGTGGTGTAGAGGGTGGTCAGGAGGTGTTGAAACTGCCACCCGCCCACCCAATACTTCCCCTCGCACGTTATTTAAAAGTAGCTACATCCCTTGTGTTTTTACCAACCCAACTTCCTGTGTTCATCAGGCTGTGTCCAGCACCCCGTAGCCCGTGTCCAGCACCCCGTAGCCCGTGTCCAGCACCCCGTAGCCCGTGTCCAGCACCCCGTAGCCCGTGTCCAGCACCCCGTAGCCCGTGTCCAGCACCCCGTAGCCCGTGTCCAGCACCCCGTAGCCCGTGTCCAGCACCCCGTAGCCCGTGTCCAGCACCCCGTAGCCCGTGTCCAGCACCCCGTAGCCCGTGTCCAGCACCCGGTAGCCCGTGTCCAGCACCCCGTAGCCCGTGTCCAGCACCCCGTAGCCCGTGTCCAGCACCCCGTAGCCCGTGTCCAGCACCCCGTAGCCCGTGTCCAGCACCCCGTAGCCCGTGTCCAGCACCCCGTAGCCCGTGTCCAGCACCCCGTAGCCCGTGTCCAGCACCCCGTAGCCCGTGTCCAGCACCCCGTAGCCCGTGTCCAGCACCCCGTAGCCCGTGTCCAGCACCCCGTAGCCCGTGTCCAGCACCCCGTAGCCCGTGTCCAGCACCCCGTAGCCCGTGTCCAGCACCCCGTAGCCCGTGTCCAGCACCCCGTAGCCCGTGTCCAGCACCCCGTAGCCCGTGTCCAGCACCCCGTAGCCCGTGTCCAGCACCCCGTAGCCCGTGTCCAGCACCCCGTAGCCCGTGTCCAGCACCCCGTAGCCCGTGTCCAGCACCCCGTAGCCCGTGTCCAGCACCCCGTAGCCCGTGTCCAGCACCCCGTAGCCCGTGTCGAGCACCCCGTAGCCCGTGTCCAGCACCCCGTAGCCCGTGTCCAGCACCCCGTAGCCCGTGTCCAGCACCCCGTAGCCCGTGTCCAGCACCCCGTAGCCCGTGTCCAGCACCCCGTAGCCCGTGTCCAGCACCCCGTAGCCCGTGTCCAGCACCCCGTAACCCGTGTCCAGCACCCCGTAGCCCGTGTCCAGCACCCCGTAGCCCGTGTCCAGCACCCCGTAGCCCGTGTCCAGCACCCCGTAGCCCGTGTCAGGCACCCCGTAGCCCGTGTCCAGCACCCCGTAGCCCGTGTCCAGCACCCCGTAGCCCGTGTCCAGCACCCCGTAGCCCGTGTCCAGCACCCCGTAGCCCGTGTCCAGCACCCCGTAGCCCGTGTCCAGCACCCCGTAGCCCGTGACCAGCACCCCGTAGCCCGTGTCCAGCACCCCGTATCCCGGGTCCTGCGCCCCGTAGCCCGTGTCCAGCACCCCGTAGCCCGTGTCCAGCACCCCGTAGCCCGTGTCCAGCACCCCGTAGCCCGTGTCCAGCACCCCGTAGCCCGTGTCCAGCACCCCGTAGCCCGTGTCCAACACCCCGTAGCAGCACCCCGTAGCCCGTGTCCAGCACCCCGTAGCCCGTGTCCAGCACCCCGTAGCCCGTGTCCAGCACCCCGTAGCCCGAGTCCAGCACCCCGTAGCCCGTGTCCAGCACCCCGTAGCCCGTGTCCAGCCCCCCGTAGTGTCCAGCACCCCGTAGCCCGTGTCCAGCACCCCGTAGCCCGTGTCAGGCCCCCGTAACCCGTGTCTAGCACCCCGTAGCCCGTGTCCAGCACCCCGTAGCCCGTGTCCAGCACCCCGTAGCCCGTGTCCAGCACCCCGTAGCCCGTGTCAGGCACCCCGTAACCCGTGTCCAGCACCCCGTAGCCCGTGTCCAGCACCCCGTAGCCCGTGTCCAGCACCCCGTAGCCCGTGTCCAGCACCCCGTAGCCCATGTCCAGCACCCCGTAGCCCGTGTCCAACACCCCGTAGCCCGTGTCCAGCACCCCGTAGCCCGTGTCCAGCACCCCGTAGCCCGTGTCCAGCACCCCGTAGCCCGTGTCCAGCACCCCGTAGCCCGTGTCCACCACCCCGTAGCCCGTGTCCAGCACCCCGTAGCCCGTGTCCAGCACCCCGTAGCCCGTGTCCAGCACCCCGTAGCCCGTGTCCAGCACCCCGTAGCCCCCGTGTCCAGCACCCCGTAGCCCGTGTCCCGCACCCCCTAGCCCGTGTCCAGCACCCCGTAGCCCGTGTCCAGCACCCCGTAGCCCGTGTCCAGCACCCCGTAGCCCGTGTCCAGCACCCCGTAGCCCGTGTCCAGCACCCCATAGCCCGTGTCCAGCACCCCGTAGCCCGTGTCCAGCACCCCGTAGCCCGTGTCCAGCACCCCATAGCCCGTGTCCAGCACCCCGTAGCCCGTGTCCAGCACCCCGTAGCCCGTGTCCAGCACCCCGTAGCCCGTGTCCAACACCCCGTAGCCCGTGTCCAGCACCCCGTAGCCCGTGTCCAGCACCCCGTAGCCCGTGTCCAGCACCCCGTAGCCCATGTCCAGCACCCCGTAGTCCGTGTCCAGCACCCCGTAGCCCGTGTCCAGCACCCCGTAGCCCGTGTCCAGCACCCCGTAGCCCGTGTCCAACACCCCGTAGCCTGTGTCCAGCACCCCGTAGCCCGTGTCCAACACCCCGTAGCCCGTGTCGAGCACCCCATAGCCCGTGTCGAGCACCCCGTAGCCCGTGTCCAGCACCCCGTAGCCCGTGTCCAACACCCCGTAGCCCGTGTCCAGCACCCCGTAGCCCGTGTCCAACACCCCGTAGCCCGTGTCCAGCACCCTGTAGCCCGTGTCCAGCACCCCGTAACCCATGTCCAGCACCCCGTAGCCCGTGTCCAGCACCCCGTAGCCCGTGTCCAGCACCCCGTAGCCCGTGTCCAGCACCCTGTAGCCCGTGTCCAACACCCCGTAGCCCGTGTCCAGCACCCCGTAGCCCGTGTCCAACACCCCGTAGCCCGTGTCAGGCACCCCGTAACCCGTGTCCAGCACCCCGTAGCCCGTGTCTAGCACCCCGTAGCCCGTGTCCAGCACCCCGTAGTCCGTGACTAGCACCACATAGCCTGTGTCCAGCAGTAGGGGCGCCATTGGTACACTAAGGGAAAACACCATAAGTGTCCGGGGCCCAAGACTGTTCAACAGCCTCCCATCAAGCATTAGGGGAATTGCCAATAAACCCCTGGCTGCCTTCAAGAGAGAGCTGGACAGATACTCCGGATCAGCCGGGCTGTGGCTCGTACGTTGGACTGCGTGCGGCCAGCAGTAACAGCCTAGTTGATCAGGCCCTGATCCATCGGGAGGCCTGGTCATGGACCGGGCCGCGGGGGCGTTGATCCCCGGAATAACCTCCAGGTAACCTCCAGGTAGCACCACATAGTCCGTGACTAACACCACATAGCCCTTGTCCGGCGCCCTATAGCCCGTGTCCAGCACGGGGATTCTCCTTCAGGAGTACCTGAGTTCCGAAAAAAAATCCTGACCTTAGGAAGTGAAGAGAACCTCTTTGAAGACCCCTGATTGCCTCTCCTTCCCCAGATATGAAGCGCCAAGTCATGGTAATTAATGCTTGGACTCCCATGAAACCTTACCTATGGTTTCGTATTTCTGTGGCCAGAAATCGTTGAAGCAGTGGAGAGATAAAGAGCTTGGTTAAAGGAAGGGTTTAAAGTCTGTCTACTACACGAATCATCTCACGGTCCATAGTGTGCTAAAGACCTCTTGAAGACCCCTAGGGGTGTTAAACACAGCCAGAGGTGAAGACAGCCAGGGGTATTGAAGACAGCCAGAGGTGTTGAAGACAGCCAGAGGTGTTGAAGACAGCCAGGGGTATTGAAGAAAGCCAGGGGTGTTGAAGACAGCCAGGAGTGTTGAAGACAGCCAGGAGTGTTGAAGACAGCCAGAGGTGTTGAAGACAGCCAGGGGTATTGAAGAAAGCCAGGGGTGTTGAAGACAGCCAGAGGTGTTGAAGACAGCCAGGAGTGTTGAAGACAGCCAGAGGTGTTGAAGACAGCCAGGGGTATTGAAGAAAGCCAGGGGTGTTGAAGACAGCCAGAGGTGTTGAAGACAGCCAGAGGTGTTGAAGACAGCCAGGGGTGTTGAAGACAGCCAGGAGTGTTGAAGACAGCCAGGGGTATTGAAGAAAGCCAGGGGTGTTGAAGAAAGCCAGGGGTGTTGAAGACAGCCAGAGGTGTTGAAGACAGCCAGAGGTGTTGAAGACAGCCAGAGGTGTTGAAGACAGCCAGGGGTATTGAAGAAAGCCAGGGGTGTTGAAGACAGCCAGAGGTGTTGAAGACAGCCAGGAGTGTTGAAGACAGCCAGAGATGTTGAAGACAGCCAGGGGTATTGAAGAAAGCCAGGGGTGTTGAAGACAGCCAGAGGTGTTGAAGACAGCCAGAGGTGTTGAAGACAGCCAGGGGTGTTGAAGACAGCCAGGAGTGTTGAAGACAGCCAGGGGTATTGAAGACAGCCAGGGGTGTTGAAGACAGCCAGGGGTGTTGAAGACAGCCAGAGGTGTTGAAGACAGCCAGAGGTGTTGAAGACAGCCAGAGGTGTTGAAGACAGCCAGGGGTGTTGAAGATAGCCAGAGGTTTTGAAGGCAGCCATGGGTCTTGAAGACAGCCAGGGGGTCTATTGGTAATCCCAATTTTATAAGATAGGAGGCAGTTGGACAGTCTTGGGCCCCTGACACTTATTGTGTTGTTTCTTAGCGTACTCATGGCGCCCCTGCTTTTCATTGCGAAGATGTTGCACAGTCTGCCCAGTCTTTTGCTTTCGTAGGGAGTGATTTCTGTGTGCAGATTTGGGAATAGTCCCTCCTGGATTTTCCCTGTGTATATGATTAAGTATTTTTCATACCTATGTTGCAGGGAGTACAGGTCAAGGGACATGAAAGTTCCCAGTAATTAAAGTGCTTGACTGAACTTATATATGCAGTGAAAGTTCTCGGTATATTCTCCAGGTCAACAGTTTCACTGTCTTGAAAATGGCTGTTAGTGTACAGCAGTATTCCAGCCTAGAGAGAACAAATGCCTTAAAGAGGATCATCATTGGCTTGGCATCCCTTGTTTTGAAGGTTCCCATTATCCTTCCTATCATTCCCTAGCAGTTGTGATCCTTCACATTATCATTCCCAAGACCTTCACATTATATTTTTGCTATAATGAGTGTGGCTCGAGTTAGTCTTATACCACATTCTTGTTTATATTTCCCCATTTTCCTAAAACACTAACTCAAACTTGTCTTCCTTAAATATCATATTGTCACTACATGACAGTGTTGACAGTGGCCCACTGGATGTATACTGTGCCCTCAGTGGCCCACTGGAGGTATACTGTGCCCTCAGTGGCCCACTAGAGGTATACTGTGCCCTCAGTGGCCCACTGGAGGTATACTGTGCCTTTAATGACCCACTGGAGGTATATTGTGTCCTCAGTGGCCCACTGAAGGCATACTGTACCCTCAGTGTCCCACTGGAGGTATACTATGCCCTTGGTGTCCCACTGGAGGTATACTGTGCCCTTAGTGTCCCACTGGAGGTACACTGTGCCCTAGTAATGATATATAAAGATGAAGCAACCACTCAACAGAGTAGATCTCTGGGTCCAAGGTGGAATTGTTCTTACCGCATCTTAGAGAAAATGGGACCAGTAAATATACAGGTTAAGGGTTGTTTGAGAACCAGAGTGAGAGGATTGTTCATGGTAATAAACTAAAGCCATTCTGGTCTGAGGAGGGACTATTAATGATAATGGGGTTTATCTGGAGTTTATCTGGAGAGAGTTCCGGGGGTCAACGCCCCCGCGGCCCGGTCTGTGACCAGGCCTCCTTAGGTCAGTGTCCCAGGATGCGACCCACACCAGTCGACTAACACCCAGGTACCCATTTTACTGATGGGGAACATAGACAACAGGTGGAAAGAAACACGTCCAATGTTTCTACTTTGGCTGGGAATCGAACCCAGACCCTCGCCGTGTGAAGCGAGAGCGTTAACCACCAGGCCACCAGAGGACTGTAAATGATGAGGTATGTGATGAAGATAGTTTAAATCAGATGGTAGAGGAATATGTGGGTGTGAATACAAGGTCAAGAACGTATAGACGAAATTTGAAAGGGAATTATTTCTGGAGGGAGGGAGTGTTGTGAGTAAATGGGACCCTGAGAGAAGGAGCTGACCACTCTCCTCGCCCTCAGGTCGGCTCAGTACTCTAGACACCTGTCTACCACCAGTAAGACCCAGTCACCTGTACAACAATACTGTCGCCTACTATTATTCACAGGAGATGCGGAGATGTTGCCAGGACCTGCCAAGGAGACACCGGGAATCTATGTGGACTGGAGTGATGGAGATGCAGAAGTGCTAGGGTCGGCCGGAAGCCCTGGCTAGCCCCTCCTCTAGTAGAAGCAGTAGACAGATCTGGAGGTGAGATGGGAAGAATACTGCAGTATAGCACAAGGGCCCCTATGTCCTCCGTCGACTCCTTCATATTTCTGCCGCCCTTGTCCAAGGATTTGTAGAGAGCTTTATCCTGGGTCAATAGCCTGACCCCAGTTAAGCCAATCGCGACCTTTACTGCTAGTCAGTGAAACTTGGGAAATGATGAATGGAGTGGTCACCTCTTTTACGTATGGTATCTCTAGTGTCAGGGGATGATCTATTTTATGTCAACTGTTGGGAGATACATGTATATGTGTTTTATATTATGTGAGCTAGTTCCTTGCTGAGAGTGATCATCGTACAGATAGGATGTATTTCCTTTTCAGGTGGAGAACTGTAAACATCGGCTCGCCGTCGGAAGAGGATTCGTTTATGTGAGGGATGCGAGGTTTTTGTAGTTCCGAGAAATAGGATAACGATGTGCCCTGGTTGCGATTCCTGCCTTGTCGCGAATTGTAGCGGAAGGGTGCAAGAAAAATGCAGACCAGAGGCCTAGCTTCTCCCTACTAGCCCCATGAGGGCGGGGAATGGGGCTAGGCCTGGGGACAGTTGGTTCCAGAAGATGAGGAGGTACTTGTACCTCCTCCCATAGCAGACATAGGTCTCAGATATTGCCAAGACAGGGAGCCAATCTGGGTCACCATCTGGAAAAGACCCGGGCCGGGAGAGTACCGGCGAATCAAGAAGAATAAGAAGAATAAAGAAGGTTAGAGATAGAGAGAGAGAGATTGGGGCAGAATTAATGGCTGTGCTAGGCCGGTGAGCGGAAACCCTGGACAGCCGAGTGTGTAGGGGCCACGCAGGGCGAATCTCGGGCTGGTGAATTAAGTGTGAGTATAAGACCATGTTACTGATAGCATCTCTCCACCTCCCCCCTGGTAGTAACTCTCAGAGGTTGATTATTATACTGTGTAATTCTCTGTAAGAATATGTTGTATTCTCACTCTTTATTTTATTAAATAAACTAGAGCCATAGTTAGTATTTTTATTTGTATCCTATTATAATCTTCCCTGCTGTTAAGCACTGGGATAACACAGGAGACTTGCTCACTTCTGGGATACCACAAGCAGAGTGGGTAAAGTTCTCACATCCTCAGTGGCCCACTGGAGGTATGCTATGCCTCAGTGGCCCACTGGAGGTATACTATGCCTCAGTGGCCCACTGGAGGTATACTGTGCCCTCAGTGTCCCACTGAAGGTATACTTTGTTCTCAGTGTCCCTCTGGAGGTATACTGTGTCCTCAGGGGCCCACTGGAGGTATACTGTGTCCTCAGTGATCCACTGGAGGTATACTATGCCCTCAGTGTCCCACTGGAGGTATACTGTGTCCTCAGTGTCGTACTGGAGGTATACTGTGTCCTCAAGTGTCTTACTGGAGGTATACTGTGTCCTCAGTGATCCACTGGAGGTATACTATGCCCTCAGTGTCCCACTGGAGGTATACTGTGTCCTCAGTGTCGTACTGGAGGTATACTGTGTCCTCAGTGTCTTACTGGAGGTATACTGTGTCCTCAGTGTCCCACTGGAGGAATACTGTGTCCTCAGTGTCCCACTGAAGGTATACTGTGTCCTCAGTGTCCCATTGGAGGTATACTGTGTCCTCAGTGACCAACTGCAGGTATACTGTGTCCTCATGGGCCCACTGGAGGTATATTGTGTCCTCAGTGTCCCACTGGAGGTATACTCTGCCCTCAGTGTCCCACTGGAGGTATTCTCTGTCCTCAGTGTTTTACTGGAGGTATACTGTGTCCTCAGTGTCCCAGTGGAGGTATACTGCGTACTCAGTGTCCCAGTGAAGGTATACTGTGTCCTCAGTGTCCCAGTGGAGGTATACTGTGTCCTCAGTGTCCCACTGGAGGTATACTGTGTCCTCAGTGTCCCACTGGAGGTATACTGTGTCCTCAGTGTCTCACTGGAGGTATACTGTGTCCTCAGTGTTCCACTGGAGGTATACTGTGTCCTCAGTGTCCCACTGGAGGTATACTGTGTCCTCGGTGTCCCACTGGAGGTATACTGTGTCCTCTGTCCCACTGCAGGTATACTGTGTCCTCAGGGGCCCACTGGAGGTATATTGTGTCTTCAGTGTCCCACTGGAGGTATACTGTCCTCAGGGGCCCACTGGAGGTATACTGTGTCCTCAATGATCCACTGGAGGTATACTATGCCCTCAGTGGCCCAGTGCAGATATACTGTGTCATCGTTGGTCCACTAGAGGTATACTGTACCGTCAAATACCCACTGGAGATATACTGTCCTCAGTGGCCCACTGGATGTATACCATGCCCTCATTGGCCCACTGGATGTATACTATGCCTTCAGTGGCCCACAGGAGGTATACTGTGCCCTCAGTGGCCCATAGGAGGTATACTGTGCCCTCAGTGTCCCACTGGAAGTATACTGTGTCCTCAGTGGCCCACTGGAGGCATACTGGGTTCTCAGTGGCCCGCTGGAGGTATACTGTGTCCTCAGTGGCCCACTGGAGGCATACTGTGTTCTCAGTGGCCCACTGGAGGTATACTGTGTCGTCAGTGGCCCACTGGAGGTGTATTGTGCCCAGTGGCCCACTGGAGGTATACTGTCCTCAGTGTCCCACTGCAGGCATACTAAGTCCTTAGTGGACCACTGGATGTGTACTATGCCCTCAGTGTCCCACTGTAGGTATACTATGCCCTCAGTGGCCCACTGGAGGTATCATGTGCCCTCAGTGGCCCACTTGAGGTATACTGTATATCTCCAGTGGTCCACTGGAGGTATGAAATGTCCTCAGTGGCCCACTGGACGTATACCATGCCCTCAATGGCCCACTGGATGTATACTATGCCCTCAGTGGCCCACTGGACGTATACCATGCCCTCAGTGGCCCACTGGATGTATACTATGCCCTCAGTGGACCACTGGAGGTATACTGTGCCCTCAGTGGCCCACTGTAGGTACACTGTGCCCTCAGTGGCCCACTGTAGGTATACTGTGCCCTCAGTGTCCCGCTGGTGTAAAGGCAGCTTTGTCATGTTTAGAAGCTTAGCGCTTAGGTTTTATAATAATAATAATAATTATGTTTACAATCATTAATTATGATCAATAACGCAAAAAAAACAGAAGTAGTGAGCAACAGCAGATCATAAGAGAAGGTTACTGTGTTGACCAACCATTATGACGTCAACGAAAACAAAAAACAACCAATCAGCATTCACCTTACAAGTCCTTCAGGTACTCATACTGCTAGATGTGTCTTAAATAGTAACCAAAAGCAACCAATCAGCATTCACCTTACAAGACCTTTAGGTACTCATGCTGCTACATGTTTCATAAACCATAACGAAAAACAACCAATTAGCAGCCACTTTATAAGTCCTTTAGGTACTCATGGTGCTAGTGTACTTTACCTTTACTGTGATTGGCTATAATGCTAGATGTAAACAAAGAGTTTCTACCAATGAAATGCGAGTTTTTGAGTGACGTCACGTGGGAGTTGTTCAGCTTAGCAACCTTCTCTTACGACTTGCTGTTGATCATCTTACGACTTGCTGTTGATCATCTTAGTGACAAATTCTCTCACTAGATGGCACTCCATAAAAAATACACAGAAATTAAATATTTTTCTTTCCTTTCAATTAATTCGCTAAATTATATTTTCTCTTGTAGATGTAGGATTGAAATATCTGAGTTGTCTTATTTAGATGCAATTAACATATATATATATATATATATATATATATATATATATATATATATATATATATATATATATATATATATATATATATATGTATATATATATATATATATATATATATATATATATATATATATATATATATATATATATATATATATACACATGAAAAAGTTCTGGTATTAACTCATAATTGTTGTTCAATTATTATTTTTGTTGATGAACATTTTATGAAAATCGTAAATAAATGAAAACAAATTTCATCTTTATGTTAGTCTCATTTATATATATTTCACCTGTTTATATAGACAGCTGACTATATCAGTCTACATGTGTCCAGTTATCAATCTATATATCTATTTTATCTTTCTTGCTAGCTAGTTGTTTATATCTATCATTTAATTGATTTTTCCTTATATATCTGTCTATATCAGTATTAATGTCTCCAGTCATCTATATATATATATATATATATATATATATATATATATATATATATATATATATATATATATATATATATATATATATATATATATATATATCAATAAAACACAAACACAAAGGTAAATTTTGTGTATTTTTTATGGAGTGCCATCTAGTGAGAGAATTTGTCACTATGATAATCAACAGCAAGTCATAAGAGAAGGTTGCTAAGTTTAACAACTCCCAGTGACTGAAAACCTTGCATTTCATTGGTAGAAACTACGTCTAGCATTATAGCCAATCACAGTGAGTGTAAAGTAATGACACGATTGCAAACAAACCATACCCCGGCCGGGATTGAACCCGCGGTCAGAGAGTCTCAAAACTCCAGCCTGTCGCGTTAGCCACTAGACCAGCTAGCTGGTCTGGAGTTTTGAGACTCTCAGACCGCGGGTTCAATCCCGGCCGGGGTGTGGAGTGTGAAGTACTCTAGGTAGAGTACTCTAAAGTACTCTACCTAAAGGACTTGTAAGGTCGCTGCTGATTGGTTGTTTTTTGTTATTGTTGACGTCACAATGGTTGGTCAACACCGTAACCTTCTCTTATGACTTGCTGTTGATTATCTTAGTGACAAATTCTCTCACTAGATGGAACACCATAAAAAATATGCAGAAAACTTGACAAGGCTTCTTCGTCTTTACACCAAAAATGGCATCATTTTATTTCCTTTCAATTAATTCACTAAGTAAATAATGTTCTTTCTTATAGATGGAAGATTGAAATATCCGAGTTGTCTTATTTAGATGCATTTATTTATCTATCAGATAGCTATTTATGTCTATCACATATTCTCTTTAATTATTTATATCTATCTCTCTAGCCAGGTGTCTATGTCAGTCTGCATGTATCCAGTTATCAAATCTTTATATATTTATCCTGTTTGTTAGCTAGCAATTTATAACTATCTACTTATCATTAATTTTTCATTCTATATCTATGCAAGTATAAATGTCTAATTATCTATCTGGCTAGCTACCTATATATAAGTAAAGATGATCAACAACAAGTCATAAGTGAAGGTTGCAACGTTGAACAACTACCATGTGACGTCACTCAAAAACTCTCATTTCATTGGTAGAAACTTTGTTTACATCTACCATTATAGCCAATCACAATGAGGGTAAAGTACTCTAGCAACATGAGTGCCTAAAGGACTTTTAAAGTGGATGCTGATTGGTTGTCTTTGGTTACGGTTTGTGACATGTACCAGCAAGAGTACCTAAAGAGCTTGTAAGGTGAATGCTGTGTTTTTTTTTTTAGGTTATTGTTGACATCACAATGGTTTGTCAACACAGTAACCTTCTCTTATGATCTACTGTTCCTCACTTCTTCTGTTTAGTGCATTATAACAATTATTATAACAAAAACTAAGCAAATAAAACATGACAAAACTGCCATTACACCATTGAGGGCACAATATACCCAAGTGGCCCACTGGAGGTACACTGTCTTCAGTGGCCCATTGGAGGTACACTGTGTCCTCAGTGGCCCACTGGAGGTATACTGTGCCCTTAGTGGTTCACTGGGGGTATCCTGTATCCTCAGTGGCCCACTGGAGGTATACTATGCCCTCAGTGACCCACTGGAGGTGTACTGTGCCCTCAGTGGCCCACTGGAGGTATACTGTGCCCTCAGTGGCCCACTGGAGGTATACTGTGTCCTCAGTGTCCCAGTGGAGGTATATTGTCCTCAGTGTCCCACTGGAGGTATACTGTGTCCTCAGTGTCCCACTGGAGGTATACTGTCCTCAGTGTCCCACTGGAGGTATACTGTGTCCTCAGTGTCCCACTGGAGGTATACTATGTCCTCTGTCCCACTGCAGGTATACTGTGTCCTCAGGGGCCCACTGGAGGTATATTGTGTCTTCAGTGTCCCACTGGAGGTATACTGTCCTCAGGGGCCCACTGGAGGTATACTGTGTCCTCAATGATCCACTGGAGGTATACTATGCCCTCAGTGGCCCAGTGCAGGTATACTGTGTCATCGTTGGTCCACTAGAGGTATACTCTACCCTCAAAGACCTCAGTGGCCCACTGGATGTATACCATGCCCTCATTGGCCCACTGGATGTATAATATGCCTTCACTGGCCCACAGGAGGTATACTGTGCCCTCAGTGGCCCACAGGAGGTATACTGTGCCCTCAGTGTCCCACTGGAAGTATACTGTGTCCTCAGTGGCCCACTGGAGGCATACTGGGTTCTCAGTGGCCCACTGGAGGTATACTGTGTCCTCAGTGGCCCACTGGAGGCATACTGTGTCGTCAGTGGCCCACTGGAGGTATACTGTGTCGTCAGTGGCCAACTGGAGGTGTATTGTGCCCAGTGGCCCACTGGAGGTATACTGTCCTCAGTGTCCCACTGCAGGCATACTATGTCCTTGGTGGACCACTGGAGGTGTACTATGCCCTCAGTGTCCCACTGTAGGTATACTATGCCCTCAGTGGCCTACTGGAGGTATCATGTGCCCTCAGTGGCCCACTGGAGGTATACTGTATATCTCCAGTGGTCCACTGGAGGTATACTGTGTCCTCAGTGGCCCACTGGAAGTATTCGGTCCTCAGTGCCCTACTGGAGGTATACTGTGTCCTCGGTGGCCCATTCGAGGTTTACTGTGTCCTCAGTGTCCCACTGGAAGTATACTGTGTGCTCAGAGGCCCACTGGAAGTATACTGTGTCTTCAGTAGCGCACTGGAGGTATACTGTGTGATCAGTGACCCACTGGGGGTATACTGTGTCCTCAGTGGCCCACTGGTGGTATACTGTTCCCTCAGGGAACCCACTGGAGGTATACTGTGCCCTCAGTGGCCCACTGGAAGTATACTGTGTCCTCAGTGGCCCACTGAAGGCATACTGTATCCTGTGGGACGCACTGGAGGTATACGGTGTCAGCGGCCCACTGGAGGTATACTGTGTCTTCAGTGGCCCACCACAGGTAAGCTATGTCCTCTATGGCTCACTGGAGCGATACTGTGCCTTCAGTAGGCCATTGGAGGTATACTATGTCCTCAGTTGCCCAGTGGAGGTATACTGTGTCCGCAGTGGCCCACTGGAGGTATACTGTCCTCAGTGGCCCACTGGAGGGATACTGTGCCCTCAGTGGCCCACTGGAGGTATACTGTGTTCTCAGTGGTCCACTGGAGATATACTGTGCCCTCAGGCCCACTGGTGGTATACTGTCCTAAGTGGCCCACTTGAGGTATACTATACCCTCAGTGCCCCAATGGAGGTATACTGTGCCATCAGTGGTCCACTTGAGATGTCCAATGTCCTCAGTGGCCCACTGGAGGTACTGTACCCTCAAAGGACCACTGGAGGTATACAGTCCTCAGTGGCCCACTGGATGTATACTATGCCCTCAATGATCCACTGGAGGTATACTGTGGCCTCAGTGTGCCACTGGAAGTATACTGTATCCTCAGTGGCCCACTGGAGGTGTACTGCGTCTTCAGTGGCTCACTAGAGGTATACTGTCATCAGTGGCCCTCTGGAGGTATACTGTGCCCCCAGTGGCCCACTGGAGGTATATTGTGTTGTCAGTGGCCCACTGGAGGTATACTGTTCCCAGTGGCCAACTGGAGGTATACTGTGCTCTCAGTGGCCCACTGGAGGTATACTGTTCCCTCAGTGGCCCACTGCACGTATACTGTGTCATCATTGGTGCACTGGAGGTATGAAATGTCCTCAGTGGCCCACTGGACGTATACCATGCCCTCAGTGGCCCACTGGATGTATACTATGCCCTCAGTGGCCCACTGGACGTATACCATGCCCTCAGTGGCCCACTGGATGTATACTGTGCCCTCAGTGGCCCACTGTAGGTATACTATGCCCTCAGTGGCCCACTGTAGGTATACTGTGCCCTCAGTGGCCCACTGTAGGTATACTGTGCCCACAGTGGCCCACTGTAGGTATACTGTGCCCTCAGTGTCCCGCTGGTGTAAAGGCAGCTTTGTCATGTTTAGAAGCTTAGCGCTTAGGTTTTATAATAATAATAATAATAATTATGTTTACAATCATTAATTATGATCAATAACGCAAAAAAAAACAGAAGTAGTGAGCAACAGCAGATCATAAGAGAAGGTTACTGTGTTGACCAACCATTATGACGTCAACGAAAACAAAAAACAACCAATTAGCATTCACCTTACAAGTCCTTCAGGTACTCATACTGCTAGATGTGTCTTAAATAGTAACCAAAAGCAACCAATCAGCATTCACCTTACAAGACCTTTAGGTACTCATGCTGCTACATGTTTCATAAACCATAACGAAAAACAACCAATTAGCAGCCACTTTATAAGTCCTTTAGGTACTCATGGTGCTAGTGTACTTTACCTTTACTGTGATTGGCTATAATGCTAGATGTAAACAAAGAGTTTCTACCAATGAAACGCGAGTTTTTGAGTGACGTCACGTGGGAGTTGTTCAGCTTAGCAACCTTCTCTTACGACTTGCTGTTGATCATCTTATGACTTGCTGTTGATCATCTTAGTGACAATTTCTCTCACTAGATGGCACTCCATAAAAAATACACAGAAATTAAATATTTTTCTTTCCTTTCAATTAATTCGCTAAATTATATTTTCTCTTGTAGATGGAGGATTGAAATATCTGAGTTGTCTTATTTAGATGCAATTAACACATATATATATATATATATATATATATATATATATATATATATATATATATATATATATATATATATATATATATATATATATATATATATATATATATATATATATATATATATATATATATATCAATAAAACACAAACACAAAGGTAAATTTTGTGTATTTTTTATGGAGTGCCATCTAGTGAGAGAATTTGTCACTATGATAATCAACAGCAAGTCATAAGAGAAGGTTGCTAAGTTTAACAACTCCCAGTGACTGAAAACCTTGCATTTCATTGGTAGAAACTACGTCTAGCATTATAGCCAATCACAGTGAGTGTAAAGTAATGACACGATTGCAAACAAACCATACCCCGGCCGGGATTGAACCCGCGGTCAGAGAGTCTCAAAACTCCAGCCTGTCGCGTTAGCCACTAGACCAGCTAGCTGGTCTGGAGTTTTGAGACTCTCAGACCGCGGGTTCAATCCCGGCCGGGGTGTGGAGTGTGAAGTACTCTAGGTAGAGTACTCTAAAGTACTCTACCTAAAGGACTTGTAAGGTCGCTGCTGATTGGTTGTTTTTTGTTATTGTTGACGTCACAATGGTTGGTCAACACCGTAACCTTCTCTTATGACTTGCTGTTGATTATCTTAGTGACAAATTCTCTCACTAGATGGAACACCATAAAAAATATGCAGAAAACTTGACAAGGCTTCTTCGTCTTTACACCAAAAATGGCATCATTTTATTTCCTTTCAATTAATTCACTAAGTAAATAATGTTCTTTCTTATAGATGGAAGATTGAAATATCCGAGTTGTCTTATTTAGATGCATTTATTTATCTATCAGATAGCTATTTATGTCTATCACATATTCTCTTTAATTATTTATATCTATCTCTCTAGCCAGGTGTCTATGTCAGTCTGCATGTATCCAGTTATCAAATCTTTATATATTTATCCTGTTTGTTAGCTAGCAATTTATAACTATCTACTTATCATTAATTTTTCATTCTATATCTATGCAAGTATAAATGTCTAATTATCTATCTGGCTAGCTACCTATATATAAGTAAAGATGATCAACAACAAGTCATAAGTGAAGGTTGCAACGTTGAACAACTACCATGTGACGTCACTCAAAAACTCTCATTTCATTGGTAGAAACTTTGTTTACATCTACCATTATAGCCAATCACAATGAGGGTAAAGTACTCTAGCAACATGAGTGCCTAAAGGACTTTTAAAGTGGATGCTGATTGGTTGTCTTTGGTTACGGTTTGTGACATGTACCAGCAAGAGTACCTAAAGAGCTTGTAAGGTGAATGCTGTGTTTTTTTTTTTAGGTTATTGTTGACATCACAATGGTTTGTCAACACAGTAACCTTCTCTTATGATCTACTGTTCCTCACTTCTTCTGTTTAGTGCATTATAACAATTATTATAACAAAAACTAAGCAAATAAAACATGACAAAACTGCCATTACACCATTGAGGGCACAATATACCCAAGTGGCCCACTGGAGGTACACTGTCTTCAGTGGCCCATTGGAGGTACACTGTGTCCTCAGTGGCCCACTGGAGGTATACTGTGCCCTTAGTGGTTCACTGGGGGTATCCTGTATCCTCAGTGGCCCACTGGAGGTATACTATGCCCTCAGTGACCCACTGGAGGTGTACTGTGCCCTCAGTGGCCCACTGGAGGTATACTGTGCCCTCAGTGGCCCACTGGAGGTATACTGTGTCCTCAGTGTCCCAGTGGAGGTATATTGTCCTCAGTGTCCCACTGGAGGTATACTGTGTCCTCAGTGTCCCACTGGAGGTATACTGTCCTCAGTGTCCCACTGGAGGTATACTGTGTCCTCAGTGTCCCACTGGAGGTATACTATGTCCTCTGTCCCACTGCAGGTATACTGTGTCCTCAGGGGCCCACTGGAGGTATATTGTGTCTTCAGTGTCCCACTGGAGGTATACTGTCCTCAGGGGCCCACTGGAGGTATACTGTGTCCTCAATGATCCACTGGAGGTATACTATGCCCTCAGTGGCCCAGTGCAGGTATACTGTGTCATCGTTGGTCCACTAGAGGTATACTCTACCCTCAAAGACCTCAGTGGCCCACTGGATGTATACCATGCCCTCATTGGCCCACTGGATGTATAATATGCCTTCACTGGCCCACAGGAGGTATACTGTGCCCTCAGTGGCCCACAGGAGGTATACTGTGCCCTCAGTGTCCCACTGGAAGTATACTGTGTCCTCAGTGGCCCACTGGAGGCATACTGGGTTCTCAGTGGCCCACTGGAGGTATACTGTGTCCTCAGTGGCCCACTGGAGGCATACTGTGTCGTCAGTGGCCCACTGGAGGTATACTGTGTCGTCAGTGGCCAACTGGAGGTGTATTGTGCCCAGTGGCCCACTGGAGGTATACTGTCCTCAGTGTCCCACTGCAGGCATACTATGTCCTTGGTGGACCACTGGAGGTGTACTATGCCCTCAGTGTCCCACTGTAGGTATACTATGCCCTCAGTGGCCTACTGGAGGTATCATGTGCCCTCAGTGGCCCACTGGAGGTATACTGTATATCTCCAGTGGTCCACTGGAGGTATACTGTGTCCTCAGTGGCCCACTGGAAGTATTCGGTCCTCAGTGCCCTACTGGAGGTATACTGTGTCCTCGGTGGCCCATTCGAGGTTTACTGTGTCCTCAGTGTCCCACTGGAAGTATACTGTGTGCTCAGAGGCCCACTGGAAGTATACTGTGTCTTCAGTAGCGCACTGGAGGTATACTGTGTGATCAGTGACCCACTGGGGGTATACTGTGTCCTCAGTGGCCCACTGGTGGTATACTGTTCCCTCAGGGAACCCACTGGAGGTATACTGTGCCCTCAGTGGCCCACTGGAAGTATACTGTGTCCTCAGTGGCCCACTGAAGGCATACTGTATCCTGTGGGACGCACTGGAGGTATACGGTGTCAGCGGCCCACTGGAGGTATACTGTGTCTTCAGTGGCCCACCACAGGTAAGCTATGTCCTCTATGGCTCACTGGAGCGATACTGTGCCTTCAGTAGGCCATTGGAGGTATACTATGTCCTCAGTTGCCCAGTGGAGGTATACTGTGTCCGCAGTGGCCCACTGGAGGTATACTGTCCTCAGTGGCCCACTGGAGGGATACTGTGCCCTCAGTGGCCCACTGGAGGTATACTGTGTTCTCAGTGGTCCACTGGAGATATACTGTGCCCTCAGGCCCACTGGTGGTATACTGTCCTAAGTGGCCCACTTGAGGTATACTATACCCTCAGTGCCCCAATGGAGGTATACTGTGCCATCAGTGGTCCACTTGAGATGTCCAATGTCCTCAGTGGCCCACTGGAGGTACTGTACCCTCAAAGGACCACTGGAGGTATACAGTCCTCAGTGGCCCACTGGATGTATACTATGCCCTCAATGATCCACTGGAGGTATACTGTGGCCTCAGTGTGCCACTGGAAGTATACTGTATCCTCAGTGGCCCACTGGAGGTGTACTGCGTCTTCAGTGGCTCACTAGAGGTATACTGTCATCAGTGGCCCTCTGGAGGTATACTGTGCCCCCAGTGGCCCACTGGAGGTATATTGTGTTGTCAGTGGCCCACTGGAGGTATACTGTTCCCAGTGGCCAACTGGAGGTATACTGTGCTCTCAGTGGCCCACTGGAGGTATACTGTTCCCTCAGTGGCCCACTGCACGTATACTGTGTCATCATTGGTGCACTGGAGGTATGAAATGTCCTCAGTGGCCCACTGGACGTATACCATGCCCTCAGTGGCCCACTGGATGTATACTATGCCCTCAGTGGCCCACTGGACGTATACCATGCCCTCAGTGGCCCACTGGATGTATACTGTGCCCTCAGTGGCCCACTGTAGGTATACTATGCCCTCAGTGGCCCACTGTAGGTATACTGTGCCCTCAGTGGCCCACTGTAGGTATACTGTGCCCACAGTGGCCCACTGTAGGTATACTGTGCCCTCAGTGTCCCGCTGGTGTAAAGGCAGCTTTGTCATGTTTAGAAGCTTAGCGCTTAGGTTTTATAATAATAATAATAATAATTATGTTTACAATCATTAATTATGATCAATAACGCAAAAAAAACAGAAGTAGTGAGCAACAGCAGATCATAAGAGAAGGTTACTGTGTTGACCAACCATTATGACGTCAACGAAAACAAAAAACAACCAATTAGCATTCACCTTACAAGTCCTTCAGGTACTCATACTGCTAGATGTGTCTTAAATAGTAACCAAAAGCAACCAATCAGCATTCACCTTACAAGACCTTTAGGTACTCATGCTGCTACATGTTTCATAAACCATAACGAAAAACAACCAATTAGCAGCCACTTTATAAGTCCTTTAGGTACTCATGGTGCTAGTGTACTTTACCTTTACTGTGATTGGCTATAATGCTAGATGTAAACAAAGAGTTTCTACCAATGAAACGCGAGTTTTTGAGTGACGTCACGTGGGAGTTGTTCAGCTTAGCAACCTTCTCTTACGACTTGCTGTTGATCATCTTATGACTTGCTGTTGATCATCTTAGTGACAATTTCTCTCACTAGATGGCACTCCATAAAAAATACACAGAAATTAAATATTTTTCTTTCCTTTCAATTAATTCGCTAAATTATATTTTCTCTTGTAGATGGAGGATTGAAATATCTGAGTTGTCTTATTTAGATGCAATTAACATATATATATATATATATATATATATATATATATATATATATATATATATATATATATATATATATATATATATATATATATATATATCAATAAAACACAAACACAAAGGTAAATTTTGTGTATTTTTTATGGAGTGCCATCTAGTGAGAGAATTTGTCACTATGATAATCAACAGCAAGTCATAAGAGAAGGTTGCTAAGTTTAACAACTCCCAGTGACTGAAAACCTTGCATTTCATTGGTAGAAACTACGTCTAGCATTATAGCCAATCACAGTGAGTGTAAAGTAATGACACGATTGCAAACAAACCATACCCCGGCCGGGATTGAACCCGCGGTCAGAGAGTCTCAAAACTCCAGCCTGTCGCGTTAGCCACTAGACCAGCTAGCTGGTCTGGAGTTTTGAGACTCTCAGACCGCGGGTTCAATCCCGGCCGGGGTGTGGAGTGTGAAGTACTCTAGGTAGAGTACTCTAAAGTACTCTACCTAAAGGACTTGTAAGGTCGCTGCTGATTGGTTGTTTTTTGTTATTGTTGACGTCACAATGGTTGGTCAACACCGTAACCTTCTCTTATGACTTGCTGTTGATTATCTTAGTGACAAATTCTCTCACTAGATGGAACACCATAAAAAATATGCAGAAAACTTGACAAGGCTTCTTCGTCTTTACACCAAAAATGGCATCATTTTATTTCCTTTCAATTAATTCACTAAGTAAATAATGTTCTTTCTTATAGATGGAAGATTGAAATATCCGAGTTGTCTTATTTAGATGCATTTATTTATCTATCAGATAGCTATTTATGTCTATCACATATTCTCTTTAATTATTTATATCTATCTCTCTAGCCAGGTGTCTATGTCAGTCTGCATGTATCCAGTTATCAAATCTTTATATATTTATCCTGTTTGTTAGCTAGCAATTTATAACTATCTACTTATCATTAATTTTTCATTCTATATCTATGCAAGTATAAATGTCTAATTATCTATCTGGCTAGCTACCTATATATAAGTAAAGATGATCAACAACAAGTCATAAGTGAAGGTTGCAACGTTGAACAACTACCATGTGACGTCACTCAAAAACTCTCATTTCATTGGTAGAAACTTTGTTTACATCTACCATTATAGCCAATCACAATGAGGGTAAAGTACTCTAGCAACATGAGTGCCTAAAGGACTTTTAAAGTGGATGCTGATTGGTTGTCTTTGGTTACGGTTTGTGACATGTACCAGCAAGAGTACCTAAAGAGCTTGTAAGGTGAATGCTGATTGTTTTTTTTTTTGGTTATTGTTGACATCACAATGGTTTGTCAACACAGTAACCTTCTCTTATGATCTACTGTTCCTCACTACTTCTGTTTAGTGCATTATAACAATTATTGTAACAAAAACTAAGCAAATAAAACATGACAAAACTGCCATTACACCATTGAGGGCACAATATACCCATAGTGGCCCATTGGAGGTATACTGTGTCCTCAGTGGCCCACTGGAGGTATACTGTGCCCTTAGTTGTTCACTGGGGGTATCCTGTATCCTCAGTGGCCCACTGGAGGTATACTGTGCCCTCAGTGACTCACTGGAGGTGTACTGTGCCCTCAGTGGCCCACTGGAGGTATACCGTGCCCTCAGTGGCCCACTGGAGGTATACAGTGCCCTCAGTGGCCCACTAGAGGTACATGGTGCCCTCAGTGGCCCACTGGAGGTATACTGTGCCCTCAGTGGCCCACTGGAGGTATACTGTGCCCTCAGTGGCCCACTGGAGGTATACTGTGCCATCAGTGGCCCACTGGTACACCATGTATGGACCTCGATCTCCCCTTCCATTACCCAGGAACTGTATAATCCCTATGGATTTAGCGCTTTCAGGTGAAATTAGCATTCATTTTTTCACTGTATGATGGATGAGTCGTGCACTACTATGCTGTTATGGTAGTGGGTGACACTTATTGTAGTGGTTGTTACTGTTACTATTGAGTTACTATAGGGGGTGACACTGTTTACTTTAGTGGTTGATACTTTGTTACTGGGGTGACACTGTTACTGTAATGGATGCCACTTTGTATTACTGTAGTGGGTGACACCGTGCTATCAGAGAACCACTTAAGTATTACTGATATATTAAAGACTCAAGGCTTGTAGTATTGTACGCAACCTAAAAAATGAAGATTATCAGGTTTAACCTGAATAAATGGTGAATATTATTACAATTATAAGTGCTAAACCCACAAGGGTCATACAGCACTGCAGGGCAGGATGTGTTGTGCCAGAGGTAGAGCCAGTAAATTATTATTATAATCAAAAAGAAGCGCTAAGCCACAAGGACTATACAGCGCTGCAGGGTAGGGAAGGAAGCGAGGGTATTGGATGGCAGAAGGGAGGAGGGATGATCAGTAGGTTACAGAAAACAGCGGGGCAGGGGATAGTACGGGGGTAGAGGGTAGCAAGAGATTGAAGTAGAAAGGGCTGAAGGTATCAGAATTTGTGAAGTAAGTCAGTTGTTGTCAAAAAGTCAATGAGAGAGTCTGGATGAAAGGTGGGTCCATCAGCAAGAAGGGAAGGTAAAGAGTGAGCAGCAGAGCGAAGACGACGACAGAGGTAAATTCTGCGTGCTCGTTGATAAAGTGGGCAGTCCAACAGAATGTGGCTGACTGATAATGGAACTTGGCAATTCTCACAGAGAGGAGCAGGGCGCCTCTCCATGAGATATCCATGAGTAAGACGAGTATGGCCAATGCGAAGACGGGAGAGAGTAGTCTCCCAACCTCGACACTGGTGATAAGAAGACGGCCAGTAACCTATACTCGGTTTAATAGATTGAAGTTTGTTGCCGAGCATAGTAGACCAACGGGTGTGAAGTTGGGAAGATATTGCAGCAAAATAGTCCGTAAATGGAATACCTCTACATGAAACTGGTAGGTCATGTACTGCTGACCGCGCAGCAGTGTCTGCCTGTTCATTGCCCTGTACGTCAACATGACCAGGGACCCAACAAAAAACAATATCTTTATGCTTGGTAAAGATGTGGCGTAGCCAAAGTTGAATACGGAGGACTAAGGGGTGAGGTGTATCAAATTTCTGTATAGCCTGCAAAGCACTAAGGGAGTCTGAGACAACCACAGATGATGACACAGGCATAGATGCAATACGGATAAGTGCTGTAAGGATGGCATACAATTCAGCAGTAAAAATACTAGCCGAAGATAGTAAATGCCCTTGTACGACGCTGTCCGGAAACACTACTGCGAATCCTATGCTGTCAGAAGACTTAGAGCCATCTGTGTACACAGCAATGGCATGAGAATGAGAGTGAAAGTGGTCAAGAAAATGAGAGCGGGAAGCGACCGTAGACAGTTGGGCTTTCGAGCAAGGGAGAGAGAAAGAACAGACTCGAACAGCTGGAACTTCCCAGGGGGGTAGGGAAAAGTGAGATGCTACATGTACATAGAAAGGTGGTAATTGAAGAGAAGACAAGAGCGAATGAAGGCGAAGAGAGAAGGGATGGAGTAAACAGGGGCGGCGAACAAATAAAGAATGTCTACTAATATCAGTGACCATTCTATAAATGGAAGGATTGCGGAGATCATGAGAGCGTACATAGTAGCGAAGGCAATGGGCATCACGGCGATCGGATAAGGATGGAACGTTCGCTTCTGCATAGAGGCTCTCGACAGGGGAAGAGCAAAAAGCACCAAGGCATAAACGTAATCCTTGGTGATGAATGGGGTTAAGGCTAGAGAGAGTAGCAGGAGATGCCACTGAATAGATCTGGTCACCATAATCAAGTTTCGATAAGATAAGGGTGGAATGTAGGTGAAGGAGGGTTTGACGATCAGCTCCCCATGAAAGATGAGCAGGGTTTTAAGGAGGTTCAGCCGGCTGTGGCAAGTTGCCTTCAGAGAGGTAATGTGAGGTTTCCAGGATAACCTACGATCAAAGAGGAGGCCCAGAAACTTGACTGTATCACGTTCAGGGATACGGGAGCCATAGAGGTACAAAGGATGATCGGAGATGACAGAGCGTCTAGTGAAAGTAATTTGGTGGGTTTTAGTGCTGGAAAATTTAAACCCACGTGTGGTGGCCCAATTGGAAACACGGTCGACTGCATGCTGGAGAGAAACTGTAATAAGGTGACAGTCAGCGCCTGCACAGGCAATAGCGAAGTCATCAACATAGAGTGATGACCAAATATTTGATGGAAGACTAGAGGCCAAATCATTAATAGCAAGGAGAAAAAGTGTTGTGCTCAGAACACATCCCTGGGGGACACCTTCAGCTTGGATAAAGTCCGGGGAGAGCACATTATTAACCCGAACACGGAAATGCCCGTCAGTTAAAAAGTTCTTAAGGAAGGATGGTAGATTGCCTCGAAGGCCTAAGGAGTGGGCTTGGGCTAAAATATTATACCTCCAAGTTGTGTCATATGCCTTCTCAAGGTCAAAAAATATGGCAATAACTGAGTGGTTATTCGCAAAGGCATTACGAACATACGTATCCAAGCGTAGTAAGGGGTCTATGGTAGAACGTCCCTTACGAAAGCCATATTGACGAGTGGAGAGACTGTTGTGTGTCTCTAAATACCACACTAAACGTCTATTTACTAGGCGTTCCATCACTTTGCAAACTGCACTGGTAAGAGCAATGGGACGATAGTGGGAGGCATCATGTCCCGTAGTGCCTGGTTTGCAGAAAGGGAGAACAATGGCAGATTTCCACAGCTGTGGAAGAACTCCTTGTGACCAAATAAGATTGTAAAGGCGTAATAGGACTGCAAGGGCTGACTGATGTAAATGTTGTAGCATATGAATATGAATGTCGTCGGGCCCAGCTGCCAATGATCGGCAAGCTGAGAGTGTTGCCTCCAGTTCTTGAAGTGTAAAAGGCACATTATACTGTTCTTCTCTGAGAGAAGAAAAGTCCAAGGGTGCTAACTCTCTGGCAGACTTTGAGGAAAGAAATGAGGGGCATAGATGGAGTCCCTGAGAAATATGGACCAGATGATTGCCAATTTCATTGGCAACATCTAGTGGGTTTGCTATATCAACACCGGCAACCCGCAGAACAGGAGCCGGGTCAGGAGAATATTTACCACTCAGTTTTCGTACTTTTTTCCAGACTGCACTCATAGAGGAAGCAGAGGTGATGGTGAAGACATAATCTCGCCAGCAAGTGCGTTTAGCATCACGGATGACACGGCGAGCGATCGCACGCTTCTGCTTAAATTCAAGAAGTCTCTCTGTGGTTCTATTGTACTGGTACCTGCCCCATGCAGCGCGTTTCAAACGTACTGCACGAGCACAAGCAGGAGACCACCAAGGCACGCATTTCTGAGAATGCCTGCCCGAAGTTTGGGGTATAGAATGAGAAGCTGCGGTTAAAACGGAGGACGAGAAGAGGTGTAAAAGCTCATCGATGGAGGACGAAGAAGGAACCTCTCTAAAAACAGTTAGGTGTGAGTAAAGGTTCCAATTTGCCTGATCAAATTGCCAGCGTGGGATGCGAAGAGGTGGTGAATATGAAGGGGAAGTAAGAATGATTGGGAAATGATCGCTGTCATGTAAGTCCGGAAGAACAGACCAAGTGAAGTCTAATGCGGCGGAGGAAGAGCAGACTGAGAGATCGATGCAAGAGAGAGTGCGAGTCCAAGGATCAAAATGGGTGTGAGTACCTGTATTTAAAACATGGAGGGGGTGGGTGGCAAGAAAAGCCTCTAACTGAATGCCACGGGAATCACAGTGAGACCCCCCAGAGGAAATGGTGGGCATTAAAATCACCAAGTAACAGAATCGGTGGTGGTAATGACGAAACAAGAAAGGCAATATCTGGAATAGATAATGCCCGAGAAGGAGAGAGATATAAAGAACAGAGCGTATACCACCTATGTAAGTGGATACGGGCTGCTGTGTAATGCAGCGAAGTACGAACAAATAGCTGATGGTACGGAATATCAGTGCGTAGAAGAAGGGCACTTTCATTAAAGGTCCCATCAGGAAAAGGATCTGAAGAATACAATAAATTATAGCCTGAGATGGGAGAGATAACAGCAGAGTGTAATTTTGGTTCCTGTAAGCAAACACCAACAGGGGAAAACTGGGAGAGTAACATCTGAAGCTCACCCCGATTACCCCTGAGGCCGTGTATATTCCACTGTAAATAGGCCATGATTGGCAATGATAAAGATACCTGAAATCCGCAGGTAAGGGTTCCTACGGACTAGAGGGGTTAGAAAAGTCCACATGCGGAGGCAGTGGAAAACGTTCAAGCAGCGAAGGAACGGTGCACTGTGAAGAAAGGAGTTGCGCAGATGGAGTAGAGGAGAGAGAAGGAGCGGAGGGTGGATCAGTGTCCATTGATGGTTTGGTCTCTGCAATATATTCAGAGATTGCTTCAAGTGTTTCAGAATTCAGAGACGTCGTATGGGAGACAATATTGGAAATGGTAGGGGGAGGATGAGTAAAGATTGGAACTGTAATGGACTGTACCAAGGTAGGGGGGGACGGAAGGGTGGAGGGAACTGGAGAAGCGTGGAAGGGGACAGAAGAGGCAGAAACCTGGGAGGTGGCCGAAGAGGAAGACACTTGGGAGGGAACAGGGGAGGAAGGTACAGTACGAGGAGGAGGGTGAACCTCTACACTTGTAACAGAGCCAGTGAGAGGGGGAGAACCAGGTACAGAGACAGGGAAGGGAAAATGAGGAGGTGGAAGATGGGTAGGAGGTGTTAACGGACCTTTTTTTGACTTTTGAGAAGTAGAGGGACGATTGGGAGGAGGTGTCATATGAGATCTCGTCGCTACTGAGGCTTGTGAGAGAGAGAACACGAAGAAGCAAGATCAGACTGAGATGTTGAAGTAGGGACGTCTGAGCCGAGGACAGCAAAAGAATTAGCTACAAGAGTGACTATGGGAGAGGTAACCACAGAGGTGGGTGCAGAAGATGGGATACCAAAAGTGGGGGGACGTTTTGAAACACGGGAATAAGAAACACGAGGTAGTCTCCCTTGGAGGCGGAGATGAGAAACTGCCATGGCATAAGGGAGACCTTCTGCCTCTTTGAGGTAACGGATTTCCCGCTCGTTTAAGTAGACTTGACAACGGCGAGAGTACGAAGGGTGAGCCTCATGACAATTAAGGCAAGAGGGAGGTCGATTGCAAGATGTATTAGAATGGTCATCGGCACCACAGACTGGGCATTCGGCGATAGATCTGCAATATTTCGCTGGATAGCCAAATCGCCAGCAATTTCTACACTGTTGCGGTGTAGGGATCACCTTTCGAACTTGTAACCGATGTCCTGCTACATAAACTGAGGATGGGAGTTCACGGCTGTCAAAAGTTAAACGAGCCACATTGCTAGGGTATCGTCTCCGCCCGCGGGCAGGAAGAACGTAAGTGTCTACCTTGAGGATTGGGAGATCTTGGAGTTCCAGCTGTTCAAGAATGTCAGTGCCACATGTCTGGAAATTTTGTTGAACTATGGTATGGGGCAGAATGACGGTACCACTACAAGAATTGAGGGAATGATGCTTTTCAATAGTTACAGGAGCAGTATCGATATGGGAAAGACGAGAAAGCTCATGAGCCTGGGTAGCATTCTGTACGGTGACGATGCGCGTACCGCTCTTAAGAGCATGAAAAGAAATATCTTTACCAACATGGCGTAGGAGTGCCTTGCCAATACTGTGGTCAGAAAGATAGGCAGTAGAGGAAGTCGGTCGTAAAGTGAAGAATTTAGTCCATTGTGCAGTCTGAAACTGAGCGTGGAAAGGTAGTGAAGGACGTGTCGATCTTTTCTGAGAAGAACGAGAAGGTGGAGAAGTACCATCAGCAGGTAATTGTCATTGTCGTTTAGGCGTGGGACCAGAGTTGGTCCGACGTCGAACGGGCCGGCGATTCGAAAATTGCCGCACCGTAGAGGGAGAGGCCGGAAGCATATTCAGAGGAGAGCGAAGGTCAGATAAATCGAAGGAGTCAGTCGAGGCCTCAGTACCTGAAGCGGGTGAGGAAACAGCACCGGCAAGAGGTACAGAGGCATGAGGAGTGTCTGAAGAGTGGTCCAAAGACGAGGCGGGGTCAGAACGGGGTGCGGTATCAAGAAGGGGCCCGGGGGTAGCAGGTTCATGGACTAGGGCTGCCATGGTTAGGTTACTTCTTTCTTTTTGTTTTTAAGAAAAAAAAAAAGAAAGAAGAAAAGAAAATAAAAATAAAAAAAAGAATAAAAAAAGGGAGGACCAGGGAGGGATAGTTCCTAGGAGGAATGAAAGGGCCAGAAATCTCCCTCCGCGCCCAAGAGGACCTCAGCACCGCAAGTAGCGCAGATGCAGCATGGAACCCGTGCCATACCCTACCCATCATGCCAGTAAACCGGCAATCCGGGATAGCAACCTCACATCTGCTGAGCTACCTCGGTGGACAAAAGAGAGGGCGGCCGGAAATCCGCCACAAAGCATACCTCCTTCGGCCACCACCCCCGGAATCTGAAAGGTGGCTTCCAGAGATACACCCGTCGCCCGAGAGACACCCAAAGCCACCCTCCAGGATACCGGAGAGGGATCAGGACATCCCCAGGCAATCCAGATTCCACGGCAAACTACGCCACCGCCAAGAACCTCAACGGAATGGGATGGACCCCGGTACCCTTTCCCCTACCTAGGAACTAGCATGCCTGTGGAAAAAAAAAAAAAAAAAAAAAAAAACAAAAAAAAAAAAAAAAAAAAACGGAAGGGCAAAAGGGAGGGGTGGGGAGGAGGAGGAGGAAAGGAAAAAGGGGAGGATGGGATAGGGAACGGGGGATTGGGGGGTAATTAGGTTTGGTCTGAGGAAGTAGACCGACAGGTCTAATTCCTCAGACCAAGAGCCTCTTCACCACGCCAAGGAGCCCCCCTTGAAGAGGAGAGCCAGTAAAGTCGGTGAGGAGTGCTAATACATAACATAGATAACGTCAAAGTCAGTTGTCGCTGAGTAAAAGTCAGGGGAAAATGAAGGTTATCATTGGGGACCGCTAAACCTGTAGAGGATTATACAGCGCCTGTGTGTGTGTAGGGGGGGGGGGAGACAGAAGGTATTCAGGCTCAATTCAGGGAACTGGAGCACCGATCCAATTCCCTAGATCAAGAGTACCTCACCAGTATCAAGGAACCTCTGTTGAGGTGGAAATGGAAGTTAGCCACATCCTCTTCAGGATATCTGCTCAAGAGATCTCTGACAGAGGGTGACACAGACCTCTTCTGTTTTATTTCTCTGGCAAAGTGGCATTTCACCTTCCATTGATTATGACATTTATTCAGGCATTCTAGTGGGCATTGTTCAGTAAATGAGCTAGCATATATAGGAAGATTACTCAATAGAAATTTTAAAATATATTTGGTTAAGCATCAGTCAAAATACATTGCCCTAAACAAAATAGTATTTATTTTACTGCTCCCTATCTAGGTTATTTTCAATTTAGACTTGTTAGTGTTCTCTACATGAATAAATTTTGTTCCTCAGAGGCTGATCAGTGTGAAGCAGCAACTTTACTCAAGACACTCCAACAGATCCTGAAATAGAAAGTAACATTAATTCTCAAAATTGCACACTGTAACCCATAAATACACACATTATATTCATGACCATCCACACTTAGGATCCAATTAAATTTTGAAAACTGCTAAGTAGCAGCAGCAGTACAAACATAACTGTCCTTTACACTACTGCTCTTTAAGCAGCTAGATTTTAAGAAAATATGCTACTTGATTGCTAAAAATCAGGTGATCTCATTGGCTACCTGATTCCATCTCAAAAATCCTCACTTGTTCTTTTGTTAGGCTACTACCTGCCTATCATACCTAAATATACTGTCATTCCTGATCCTTGTATGCTAGAAGGGTTAAGGGGGCTAAAGCCCCATATAATAATACCACTTCAAGACAAGCCCCCTCTCAAAGATTGCTGCCCCTTTTATTTTTATAAAACTTCCATAGCCACCCCTGGTTATAAACATTAACATTAATGATAGTTTGAAGAAGAAAATTGTCCCCCAAATTTTTTTATGTTGATGACAATTCCCAGGTTGTGCCGCCTCGTACACCCCAGCTCATAAGGAGCAATAACCTTACTTTCCACAAGAAATTCTGGTGTTGGACAGCAAAAGTGACCCACAAATACACGTATGGTAAAAGAGGTGGGAGATACTTACAGCAAAGAACTTTTTATTTTTAAAATTCACCCACTAGTGCATGAACACTTTATTGTAATTGCCAATACAAACTCTGATATGAGTACTCTTCTGGCAAGACAATTCAATGAACAACTGTTCATGTATTTCCTTTTTTTAATTTGAAGACTACCAGTGTTAAAAAACAATATGCTGGCTTACTGTCATATATCTACATTTCACTCCATATAGGAAAAAACATCCACAATAAAGATTTGCTCTGCAAATAGTGCCTTGTTTTTACCATATTATTATAATCAAAATCAAGTGCTAAACTCACAAGGGTCATACAGCATTGTGTTTTTTACCACAGGTACTTTAATACGATTAAAACAGAGTTGCCGAGCATGTACTTCCTATGGATATCAATACAACTTGGGCATTTGAGTGATGGAGAATAAAATGACCTATTTACCTATTTCTAATCACCTGCATGTAACTACATGTAGGAGCAGAGCTATGCTCATGGTGTCCCAACTTCAATAATTTGCTCATCATAATCTGTTAAAATTTCCACTTATTACATCCTCTTACAATTCATTTCACTGATCTACCACTGAAGAAAATTACCTAGTATTCCTTCAACTCCACTTTTCTTTATTTACAACTGTTTCTTCTTTGGGTCACCCTACCTTGGTGGGAAATTTCTGATGTAGTAAACAAACTCATACCTCAACACTCTTGGGGAAGGTAAATGTAGACTTGAGCTCCTGATACTGGCTCCTGAGAGTGGCAACTGGAGTTTGGCTAGCCAAATCCTAGAGGAAATAAAATGATGTTACACTAGTGAAAGAAAGAAAAAAAAAGTTAAGTAATTCCCTACTTACTTCAGAGTAGAAAACAATATACGTATAACGAACTGCGTTAAAAAAAAAAAAACAAAGATTTCTTAGTAAAAGAAAAAACTGCATTTCTGTCATCTGAAAAAGTATCCTACAATTATTTAAAAATCAGGATAATCACTAGACATCGTAATAAGGCACAGGTTGGGATTATTATGGGAAAGTGCTATACCCATATGGATTATAGTGTGGTGGGGGGGGGGAGGTGCTAGAAAGGCATTCAGGCTCAATTTAGGGAAGTGGAGAACAGATCCAATTCCCTAGATCAAGAGCCCCTCACCAGCATCAAGGAACCTCCCTTGAGGGGACATAGGAGGTAACCAGGTTTGTACCAGAGTATGCAAACTTGACTGACCAGCATAAATACTATGCCAATATTATTATTATAATCAAAAAGAAGAGCTAAGCCACAAGGACTATACAGCACTATGCCAATAACAAATATTTCTTTTCATGTGAACAAGTGGTTTAGGAAACTGACAAGTTGGTCAATCAGACACTTACACCATTTGGGAACACTTCCAGAATAAATATACCCAAATACTGTACAAGTGTTTTATTTATCAGTCTCATAAAAAAAGATAAAATTTGTAGCTTGCCTGGAGGTCATGTCCTTCCACTTGATCAGCAGCAGCAATAGCTAAAGCCAGCATAGGCAGCTGAAGTGTAGCACAGTACTTGAGTAGTGGTGCTATTGAGATGATCACAGGACAGTGTCGCAGCAACAGGTCTACACTGTGCAGACATGATGCCAAACTCTGCTCACTCACTGGGTAACTGGCTGTTACCAAGAAAAAAGTGAAATAACTATCAATGAGCATTTTATTTTTACATTAGCCAAAGAGTACAAGGACATAACAGTTCAACAATGCTCTTAACCATAAGAAATTTATTATGTAAATTATTTTAATCATAACTAAGTGCTAAACCCACAAAGGCCATACAGCACTGCATTATGTAAAGCACCAGTTGTCATCACTTGCTGGGTAACTGACTGTTAGCAAGAAAAAAGTAAAATAATTGCCACCAGTTATACTCTAAACAGCCATCTCCCACCAAGGCAGGTTGGCTCCAAAAAAGAAAACACATTCACCATCATTCATACTATCACTGTATTTCCAGTAGTGTGTTGACATCACAATTCTGATTACCCTCCAACCCTCCTTCAGAGTGCAGGCTCTGCCCTTTGAAGAGTAATCCCTTGTGGGTCATTTATCCATTTGTTCATTGAAGCACTGATGATTTCCATTAGGTTACCTAATAATATAATACAGGAAATTGCAATTAACATTTATGAAGGGATTAAGGGAAAACTAGTCAGCCGGACTTGAGTCCTGAAGGGGGTGAAGTTGAGCCTGCACTTCGGAGGGGGAAGGGGTGGGTGAGGATGTTGCAATCTGGAAGGTCATATAAACTGTGACGTCAGCACACTTCTGGCGAGACAGATTTTTTGTGTGTTTTCTCGCTCTCCTTTTTTTTTGTGGGGATGGGGGGGGGGGTTACCCTACTGCTTTCAAGAACTTAACTGAGCTAATTATTATTATACTCATAAGGAAGTGCTACATATGTACGGGTCATATAGCACCTGAGGAATGGTAGGTAATAAGGTCTCGTCAGAGAGAAGTAAATGTACAGCAGTCCTCCCCGTATACATGGGGGATACAGTTCAAGACCTACCATGGATGCCCAAAACCACGGATAGTAGCGAACCCTATAAGTCGTTTTTCATTTACATACATACCTATGATAAAGTTGAATTGATAAATTATGCACAACAAGTTGAAAATTAGCACTGATGGGAAGCACTCTTATGCTTAGAAGAACTGCCAGCATCACTACTTTTGCACTTCGGGGCCATTCAGCAAATTTTTTTTTTTTTCACAAAACAGTAAACTGCAGACACTGGGGGTTCTACTGTAGTTTCTATTTCTTGATTAGGGTCCTTCACCAGTATCATGGCATGAACCCTCCTAGAAGAGCCAAAATGCAAATAGAAATCCAAGATAATTCTGTGATAATATACACATTACCTTTAGTAAATGGATAGTTAATTAACGTAGTCCATGCAACTGTGAGAGCTGGAACAATCCAAAGATGCGGCAAACTCTTCACCTGAAGTAAAATTCGCTCAAGTCTTCCTATTTCCATCTGACCTGACTGGTGGAGAAAATAAAAAAAAATTACGACTGCTTAGTCATTAATATGTTAAAACAAGAGGTTCAAAAAATGGACATGAACTGCAAACAAATTTTTCTTGATGTAAATTCAAACCTTTCTTCTCTGTCTATTAATGCATATATAAGCAGAAGTGCTGTTGGGGGTAGTGTGATGATAAAATTGTGGTGGTTGGGATGGTGTAGAGGTAGGAATGATGAAGAGGTGAGGATGGTGAAGAGGGAGGTGGGAATGGTGAAGATGCAGGAATGGTGTTTTCTTGCATAAATTATTCACTCTGTGTAACAAATGTTCACTTCTGGTATTATATGTCAGATGGCATAACCCTGGCACTGGGAGAGATCACTGCCTGGCACTGGGAGAGATCACTGCCTGGCACTGGGAGAGATCACTGCCTGGCACTGGGAGAGATCACTGCCTGGCACTGGGAGAGATCACTGCCTGGCACTGGGAGAGATCACTGCCTGGCACTGGGAGAGATCACTGCCTGGCACTGGGAGAGATCACTGCCTGGCACTGGGAGAGATCACTGCCTGGCACTGGGAGAGATCACTGCCTGGCACTGAGGGAGAGATCACTGCACTATTGGAGATCCTCGTGGACAAGAAATCTGGAAGCTACAAAATATAAATGGAGTAAAAGTTAACTTTTCATAACAAATATTTTTTGGTTGAAAGGAAAGTGCCAAGAGAAAACAATCACAGGCCTGTGTCATTAGTGGCATCTCACAAGGGTCAATGAACTGCCTGAAAAAATACGTAATTAATTTTGCAGATAGAAAAAATGTCATGCAACACAGAAATTCAACACTATAAACATCTGCAGGAAGATTTAAATATATTAAGTAAAAGAAGAGAGGACATGAGCACAAGCTCTATTGTAACTATATTTAGGTACAGCAATTACAAACTGAGCACCTCTGCAAAAACAGTGATTATGTGTGAGTGAGGTGAAAGTATTGAATGATGATGAAAGTATTTTCTTTTTGGGAATTTTCTTTCTCTTTGGGTCACCCTGCCTCGGTGGGAGACGGCCGACTTGTTGAAAAAAAAAAAAGTGCACAAACACACAATAATAAAAGATTAACAATAAAAAAAAATTACACTTGCCTATCTCCAAGTATACTCGAAAAAACCTCAATCTTATAAAATAATAGCAAATGAGATTCCAGAATTTTGAGTGTGGGTCTTTGGTGAAAAGTAATTTCAAACAGGAAATCTCATACATACATACCTCCAAGTATATCATCTTCAAACACTAACAACTACACATATGTTATTTTACACACCTATACACACATATGCTAAAAGTACCATACAACACTAACCTTAACAAAATTCTGAACTTGATTGAGAACAGCACCCCATAGTGATGCCTTGGTAACCTATAAAATAAACAATGTGATGATTAAAACCAATATCTCATCTATGGGCAAGTCAACTTCCTTAGATTCAGTGTGAGTCGAGGACACATGACAGCAACATCAAGGGCATATCTGCAATTGTTCCAGTCATTTAGTAATGGGGAACAAAGTACAACACAAAGCATTTATTTCCCCCTAAAATCCTTTTCACAACAACACTTCCCACATATATATCACAGGCTAAGTAAGTGTAATACTGAAGGGGAGCACTAAACTCATAAGTGCATACAGTACCTATGTAAATAAATAATTCTAATTTTAATTTCAATATTGTTACCAATTTGTCACTATTCACTCCTTAAAAGAATAAAATTCATTATATTCACAGAGGTCATATAGTGGCTGGTTGATCCAAGGAAGAGGGGAGGTTACTTCCACTGCCTTGAATCAAGAGCCCATCATCAGCTTCAAAGGTGTCAAAGGTAATGAGTCCTCTCACCTGATAGTCGTGACAAAGATCAGTGAGTAATATGAGTGCCGTCGGGTTGTGTCGTTGCGAGCGCCAGAGTCCTTCAATTAATGCACACTTATCCATGGTGTTGAACTGCTGCACACTAGTGGCATGACCGAGTGCTTCCAGGCGACTCACGTATGTCATCGTCTGTAGCTGAGACCTGTGATGAAAGTTAAATAGTACATCACTAGTAGCCCACTGCTGCTATTATTATACTACTATTACTATTACTGGTAATTCTGTGATGAGCTTGGTCCATGGCTAGGCTCCAGGAGTAGAAACTCTTGAGCTCATCAGAACCATATACCTTTGGTATATGGTTCTGTTAATTTCTTTCCCTCCTACTATCCTGTCTTCTAGCCTTCTCTACTATTTTCTCAGTTGCTTGTGACTGAAACATTGTCAAAAGTTTTCTCTCCCAAGTGTGGGCTATTGGTGAATTATTCCACTCATGGTATTGTGTCATATTTTTAATGAATAAGAAACATGTACAACACTTGGGTATCATTATTGTCAACTATAATATCCAAGGTAAAGATACCCCAAATGTAACACGTCTTATTTATATAAGTGTTTTGTATAACATTAATATATAACAGTTGGCCAAGATTCTTTAATCTGCTGCCAGCAAGTACCAGAAATGCTGACACAACAAGGGTGAAAAGTTTTCAAGAAAAAAACTGGACCACTAAATCCTACAAGTGCCAGAACAGCCAGGCTGTGATGGCTAGGTAGGTCTGTGAGTCACTAACCAATATGACACACTGGCTGGTGTAATGGCTAGGTAGGTCTGTGAGTCACTAACCAACATGACACACTGGCTGGTGTAATGGCTAGGTAGGTCTGTGAGTCACTAACCAATATGACACACTGGCTGGTGTAATGGCTAGGTAGGTCTGTGAGTCACTAACCAATATAACACACTGGCTGGTGTAATGGCTAGGTAGGTCTGTGAGTCACTAACCAATATGACACACTGGCTGGTGTAATGGCTAGGTAGGTCTGTGAGTCACTAACCAATATGACACACTGGCTGGTGTAATGGCTAGGTAGGTCTGTGAGTCACTAACCAATATGACACACTGGCTGGTGTAATGGCTAGGTAGGTCTGTGAGTCACTAACCAATATGACACACTGGCTGGTGTAATGGCTAGGTAGGTCTGTGAGTCACTAACCAATATGACACACTGGCTGGTGTAATGGCTAGGTAGGTCTGTGAGTCACTAACCAACATGACACACTGGCTGGTGAGCTTTAAGACTCACTTGCCACAGATTCAAGCCCCCCCATGATTTATTTCACAGACTAACAATCAAGTTAGACAGTCAAAGAAACCTGATCTCAGGCCAGACAGTGAAGGTAGAACCCTTGAAGCTTCTCCCAGGTAAAAAGTAAAGAAAAACAATAGGGCACTTAATAAATACAAAATCTATCTGATGGTGAGAATATACGAATAATAAAAAAAGTGGCAAAAAATACATCTATGGCTTCACAATAAAATTTTTAAAAAATATTGGAAAAAATCTATGTATGAATTTTTCTAGCTTTATAATTTTTAGCATTACAAGAATTCACTATTCTGCTATGTCCCATTTCTACTGATAATTTTGTGTAGGTGTGTACTCACCTAGTTGGGGTTGCAGGGGTCGAGTCCAAGCTCCTGGCCCTGCCTCTTCACTAGTGTGTGTGTGTGTGTGTATGAGATGTACATTGCTGTATAGTCAGTTCACAAAATATATTTCAGATTCTTATAATGAGATATCAAGTGTTGAGTGCCCAAGAGAAATAAATAAATTTAAATAATTCATGCTGAGTGCTAAACCCAGGCAGGTCAGTCAACGCAAGAAGTGGTGGAGACTTTATCCGCTGTCTGTTGAGTGAGAGAGACGCAGTTCCTATTTGTACTTCTCACCTAGATGCCGAGTGGCCAGGAGAGTTCAGCACAGCTGCCATGGGCCTGCAACACCTCTATAATAAACAGCTTATAAAGAATGCAAAGGCATAATACCATGACTGGAACAATATACAAATAACCTGCACACAGAAGACTGTAACTTTTGGTGAAGTTTCAGTCCAACTTGGACCATTAAACAGTCACACATTAATGCACAAATAACCTACACATAGGAGAGGAGCTTACAATGATGTTTCGGTCTATCTTGGACCATTTACTGCCAGACCAAAATGTCGTCGTAAGCTCCTCTCTCCCATGTGTGGGCTATTTGTGTATTGTTCCAGTCATGGTATTGTGCCTTTTTGTTCTTCACACACTAACATTAGTGTGACTAGTTATTGGCTCCCTTACCTTCATGTGTCAGTGTGTGACTAGTTACTGGCTCCCTTACCTTCATGTGTCAGTGTGTGACTAGTTACTGGATCCCTTACCTTCATGTGTCAGTGTGTGATTAGTTACTGGCTCCCTTACCTTTATGTGTCAGTGTGTGATTAGTTACTGGCTCCCTTACCTTCATGTGTCAGTGTGTGATTAGTTACTGGCTCCCTTACCTTTATGTGTCAGTGTGTGATTAGTTACTGGCTCCCTTACCTTCATGTGTCAGTGTGTGATTAGTTTTTGGCTCCCTTACCTTCATGTGTCAGTGTGTGATTAGTTACTGGCTCCCATACCTTCATGTGTCAGTGTGTGATTAGTTACTGGCTCCCTTACTGGTGTGTGTTAGTGTGTGACTAGTTATTGGCTCCCTTACCTTCATGTGTTAGTGTGTGACTAGTTAATGGTCAAAGTTGGACCGAAACATCATGTTGAGTTTCTTTCTCCTATGCATGGGTTATTTCTGTATAAAGAGTTTGTGAAACAATAATTACCGTATGGATGAGATACCCTTGGGACAGTGCTCACGGATGGTCTCCTCATCAGCAATGGCTAATAGACAACGTAGCGCTCTCAAACGGAGAGTGGCAGAGAAACCGGTCTCCTCATTAAGGGCACGGTTCAATAGATAACCCACAGCTTCATTTTGGGGGCAGCATCGCAACAGATATATAACCCTGAAAGTTTTATAAAAATGTGAGTCATTGCAGTTGCAGTCTTATGCATTTTTAAATGGAAATTATACTTATGGGTAATGGGAAGAAGAATTAGACACTTTTGCAACATTTGGGAATTTTTACTGTGGAAAGGTTTTGCCAACAAGTGGCTTCCTCAGTCCAGTACAGAGATGAATGGAGGAAGATGAGGAGTTTGAGGTAATCAGTCCCTCAGCCTTGAGCTGATGTGTTCAGTCCATCAACCTTGAGAAAAGTACAGCATATGCACGGACTAAGAAAGCCACTTGCCGATAAACCGTTTCCACAAAAAAGATTCACAAATGTTGCACATGTGCTAAATTCATGCAACTTGTTGGTTTTCTAAACCATTTACATCATAATGGCAGGTTAATGTGTTTGATCCAAGGAAAGGATAGGTCCAATTACTTGGAAAAAAAAAAAAGTCCTTCATTAGCATCAAGGCCCCTCTGCTGAGTGGAATACAAGTAATAAGGAACGTGTAAATACAGTCACTGTAACTGAAGACAGGAAAGATTGGCATTCTTAAAATATTCATTGTACAATAATTCAAGAAGAATTTGAGTCTTTTCTACTATTAAATACAGTACTCAGGTGCTTTTTTTATACTATTTTTAACTTTGTTTTGATTTAAGAGACACTGGACAATCCTCCATATTATTGTTATAACAAAGGTTTACTGTACTTCATTTCAGTTAAGAATAGAGTACAGAGCACTTACCTGGAGAGTGAAGTATCATCAGATGAGTCAGTAAGAGAGGCAGCACTGGGGTCTAGAGTAATCTTGAAGTTGGTCACTGTCTCCTCTGATCCACCACCTTCACCAGACTCTGGTGGTGGTAGCCACTTCTCCAGTAAGTCCAACTGGATAAATACCTGCAAGTAAAATAAATCATTTACAGCCACACTTTCCCAATCATCATTATAATTATTACAGCCTCCCCTCACTTAACGACGGAGTTCCGTTCCTAAGACCACGTTGGTAAATGAATTCATTGCTAAGTGAGGAGCATACTATAGTGATAGTGGGTTTGTGTCAACCATCTTTGATATTGTTTTAATGTCACCTTTACACCACTTGTAGCATTCTGGTATATTTTTAAATGTTTATACAGTAGTGTACTGTATATTGCAATAAACAGAATAGAGGAAATCAGCTCTAATATACAGTGGACCCCCGGTTAACGATATTTTTTCACTCCAGAAGTATGTTCAGGTGCCAGTACTGACCGAATTTGTTCCCATAAGAAATATTGTGAAGTAGATTAGTCCATTTCAGACCCCCAAACATACATGTACAAATGCACTTACATAAATACACTTACATAATTGGTCGCATTCGGAGGTGATCGTTATGCGGGGGTCCACTGTACATTATTTAAGTATGCACATTGATCAGAGAGCCCATCCCAAGTTTGAGTCATTGGTAAATGAGTATGTTGCCAAGCAAGGAGAGGCTGTATTATATACACACAAATAACCTGCACATAGGAGAAAGAAACTTATGAAGTTTTGGTCCGACCTGGACCATTAACTAGTCACACACTAACAGTTAGTCGGACCGAAATGCTGTCACAGTTTCTTTCTCGTATGTAAAGGTTAGCTGTGTATTGTTGTAGTCATCGTATTGTGCCTTTTTGTTCTTTATTATGTATATTCATTTGGAAGCACTGAACCCGTAGGGTCAGAGTGCCTGGGAAATGGGGGTAATCAGGTTTAGTAGTACAGTATTTTTTTTTTATTATTATCACACTGGCCGATTCCCACCAAGGCAGGGTGGCCCGAAAAAGAAAAACTTTCACCATCATTCACTCCATCACTGTCTTGCCAGAAGGGTGCTTTACACTACAGTTTTTAAACTGCAACATTAACACCCCTCCTTCAGAGTGCAGGCACTGTACTTCCCATCTCCAGGACTCAAGTCCGGCCTGCCGGTTTCCCTGAATCCCTTCATAAATGTTACTTTGCTCACACTCCAACAGCACGTCAAGTATTAAAAACCATTTGTCTCCATTCACTCCTATCAAACACGCTCACGCATGCCTGCTGGAAGTCCAAGCCCCTCGCACACAAAACCTCCTTTACCCCCTCCCTCCAACCCTTCCTAGGCCGACCCCTACCCCGCCTTCCTTCCACTACAGACTGATACAGTACTAGTATTAATTACATTATCAGAGCATTTTGACTGTGTAGGTCACTCAGTGCTCCTTTTTTTTCTTTTTAAACACACCAGTTGTCTGCCACCGAGGCAGATGACCCAAACAAGAAGAAATACTTTCCAAGAGAAGGGGTTACTAGCCCCTTGCTCCTGGCATTTTAGTCACCTCTTATGACACACACAGCTCACAGAGGAAATATTCTTCTCCACTTCCCCATGGAGAATTCAGTGCTTATATATATATACAGTGGACCCCCGCATAACGATTACCTCCGAATGTGACCAATTATGTAAGTGTATTTATGTAAGTGCGTTTGTACGTGTATGTTTGGGGGTCTGAAATGGACTAATCTACTTCACAATATTTCTTATGGGAACAAATTCGGTCAGTACTGGCACCTGATCATACTTCTGGAGTGAAAAAATATCGTTAACCGGGGGTCCACTGTAACCAACCTCGAGAATAAGATCCAAAACCTTGAAGAGAAGATTACATCGGGAAGTGTTGACACAGAAAATACTCTAAAAGCAGCTATAGCCAGTCACACTGAGCAAATAACAACAATAAATATGAAGGTTGAAGAAGCAATCAAGGACTGGAATCAGAACATGCACACTCGACTAAATGAATACCTTGATTTCCAAGACGACAAAACTGAACAAGATAAGTTGTCTGATGCAGTTATAATAAACAGTCCACACATTCCTAGTGACATAACACAAGCACAGTGCAAAGAAACTGCTATCAGGATAATACAAAACCACGTACAAGTCATCGTGCAAAACAATGAAATCAAAGAAACACGTTTGTTAGGAAAACCAGGAAGTAAACACAGTATAATGATCCGACTTCATTCATACGATAAAAGAAAGGACCTAATTAAATCAGCAATTACAATGAAAAATGGAGTGTACATAAATGAGTGTCTAACAAAAAAACGTCAAAACCTTCTGTTCAGGCTGAGAAAACTTAAACAGGAAAACAAAATACATCAGTGTTTCACGCGAGATGGGAAAATACTAGTAAGGAAAACATCAACAGGACAACAATATACTATCTCAAATGAACACGATTTCTCTACCTTCCTTAGAAAAGCTGACATTTCTGTAACAGATTAGATAAGTGCCCTTAATACATATATACGTGTGGTGCATATAGTGTACGTTACTATTATATTGTACATTATTATTTTTATTATTTTTCATCACTAGCTAATGAAATACCTCCAATACTCTATACTTCTTTCTTACTGCTATTAATTGCTCATAATTTTAAATTACAAGTCAAATCTTACTCCAAATTAATAATATTCATTATTCTTACCTGTCCATTTAATTTTGTTTATCACTACTTGTTTTTTTAGTCACTTTTCATTGTGTATGCAATTAGTATATATTCCAATTACTTTTTTGCAAGTACCAAAACTATCTTTTGCTAGCTAGTACCAACTACCTCATTTTTTTTACTTTTATTGTGCAATAAACTGCTCAATTTATTTAATATTACAAATCAGATCTTACTCCTAAACCAATATTATTTCATAGTGACCACCTGTCCATTTAACTTTGTTTACCATTACTTAATTTTAGTCCCTTACATATTTTCTCCTTTATTTTAGCTTTATATAACTACCCTAGTTTATACATTCACAAATGTTAAAATAATCAAGGTGCTATTCTCAGGTGCTAAAGTAGAATAAGTTCACAATTTTGCCATTATATTCCAAAGCTCATTTATTTGATTACCACTTTATTGTTCACCACAACTTACATTAGTACCTTTTATATTATTATTTTATACTATAATTCTAACTTTAAAGAATTACCTTTATAGTACTACCTACTATCATATTCCCAAGCTCCATTATTTGATTATCACTTTATTTGTATTAGTCCCTTTTATATTGTCTCCTTTATTTTAGCTTAAAAATAAAAAAAAAAAAAAAAAAAAAAAAAAAAAAAAAAAAAAAAAAAAAAAAAAAAAACTACCTTAGCTCATTATTTTACATTTGTTAAATAATTCAGGTGCTTTTTTTTAGCTTAAGACTATTTACTTTGTTTTATACTTAATTCTAACTATAGATTCACTACAAATCTTATGATTACAAGCATTGATCCTGATACCAACCTCTTATTTAATGACTTAAATGAATCAAACAGTTACTGTAATTACTACACTGCAGAACAATCAAAGGCACTTCTCAGTGCCAACAACAACATAACTATCTTTAACTACAATATCAGATCTTTAAGCAAGCATTACGATGACCTCATAGCATTACTAAATTCCTTACATGCCAATATGTCCATCATTACACTAACTGAAACCTGGCTAAAGCCTGATAGTACAGATGTCTATGCCATTCCTGGTTACACAGCCATACACAACTGTAGGCCAGACCAACAAGGGGGTGGCACAGCCATATACTACTCAGACCAACTAGAATGTATCACTAATACTTGCACAAGGGATGAACATGGGGAATATATAATAGCCAAATTCAAATCCAAATACCTACAAAAACCTCTCACATTGATAAACATTTACAGAGTTCCACAGTCAAACATTAGCCAATTTAGTCAAAACCTAGGAAGTATGATAACTGATGCACGCATGAACAAAGATCACTTACTACTCTCAGGTGACTTCAATATAAATCTCCTGCAAGACCAGGACCCACACGTTACTGAATTCACAAACACAATTAGTAACTGAATGTTGCTACCAACAGTAACAAAACCTACAAGAGTTACAGAGACTAGTGTTTCCCTACTTGACCACATCTGGACCAACACCATATCCCCTTTAAAATCAGGCATAATTACAGATAATACCACAGACCACTACCCTACTTTTCTCATAACAACTCTTGGTAAATTACCCCAAGACACTACTAAAGTCACCTTCAGACTTCACAATGAGGCAGCCATTAATAACTTCACAACAGCAGTAGCAAACAATGACTGGCACACTGAGCTAGAAATCTATACAGATATTGACGAATGTATTAATAATTTTCTAAAAAAGACCCAATACCTCTATAACAAGCACTGCCCTAAAAAAACTAAACAGATGACAGCTAAGAGACTGAACAGTCCCTGGTTAACACCCAGCATTCTCAAATCCATAAATACAAAACACCAATATGAAAAACAGTACAGAATGGGTCACATAACCAGAGACCAAACAAAACGTTACTCGTCAATCCTAACCAGCCTGATAAGAAGGGCAAAAGAATTGTATTATGAGAACAGATTATCCAACTTACGAGGTGATATAAAAAAGACCTGGAAAACCCTATCAGAAATTCTAGGAACAAAAAAGATATCACGAAATAGCGAAATAAAATTAGCAAAATCAGATGAACCCCAACTCCCACCAACAGAAACAGCAAACAGACTCAATGACTTCTTCTCCACTATAGGACAAAACCTTGCCAATAAAATCCCAAGCTCAGATACCCCACCAAATGACTACCTCACTGGCAACTACCCGAACACACTGTTCCTAGCTCTGACTAACCCATACGAAGTCTCCCTTATTATCAACACGCTAAAAAACAAGGCAGGAGATTTAAATACCTTACCACCCTTTATATACAAAAAAGTGTCACAAGTGCTATCACCAATCATTGCAACACTCTTTAACAAATCCATTGAATCCTCCACCTTCCCTACAGTACTCAAAATAGCAAGGGTCACCCCGATCCACAAAGGAGGAGACCAAACAGAGTTGAATAACTATAGGCCAATATCCAACTTACACCCTCTCTCAAAAATCTTCGAAAAATTAATTCATAAACGAATCTACTCCTACCTTATCTCCCAAAACATACTCAACCCCTGCCAATTTGGATTCAGGCCAAATAAAAATACTAATGATGCTATTATACACATGCTAGAACATATATACACTGCAATAGAGAAAAAAGAAGTCCCACTGGGGATCTTCATTGACTTACGTAAAGCTTTTGATACAGTTAACCATGACTTGCTCCACGTAAAATTGTCACACTATGGTATAAGAGGGCACTCCCTCAACTACCTCAAGTCATACCTCAGCAACAGAAGCCAATATGTGTATGCAAATGGGGCAAACTCTTCTGCACAACCAATTACAGTTGGTGTCCCACAGGGAAGTGTCCTTGGCCCTCTTCTCTTTCTCCTATACATAAATGACCTACCAAATGCTTCGCAATTACTCAAACCCACACTATTTGCAGATGACACTACATACGTCTTCTCCCACCCGAGCCCAGTCACGCTAGCCAATACTGTAAATACCGAATTACAGAAAATATCTACCTGGATGAGGACTAACAAACTTACACTAAACATTGACAAA
>NC_091382.1:5135657-5170998 GCF_038502225.1 Cherax quadricarinatus
TATAGAGAAGGTGCAGTCTGGGTGAGAAACAAGGTTACCCTGAACATGATTCAAAGCTCTGGTATCTCCCTTAAAAGCTTCCTTGAAGGATACATTGAGATCAGCTAAACGCTTCCCCCACTGAGCTCTCTTCATCAGCAACTCAAACTGTTCCTTCACCTCTGAGAGTGCATGCAATATGCAATAATCTCTTCCTACAGTAGCAATAGACAGAAGTCTACTATAATCAAATCCAAACCTTTTGATAAGTTCATTGAGTACTTTTAAAGCCTCTTTTTTCATTAGTAAAATAAGCAAGCTGACAGCTAATGGCACATCAACTCTTGTGCTCCCAATAACTTTTAATAATATTGTAAACACTTGCTCCCAGCTGGGTGTGCATCCTGACAAAGATGACTGAATACCCAAACTATCATACCGCTGGGCCAGCAGTAAACACATACAGAGTGCAAGGTAGTCCTGACCTCGTTCACGAAGGTGACTGACAAGGTCGTGGAAGCTACTGGTCAGACGCGTGTTTTCCAACAGATTAACCCCCTTCTCTTTGTCATCTTGATAAGGCACCAGTGAAGCTTTACCGCGACACCGATGAGAGTTCAAACACATCTCCAAGGCTTGTATCATGAGTGAGGTGACAAAGCTACTTTCAATTGGCATACTGGCATCATGAAACAAAGCACTGAGCTTCCACGTATTGTAGCTGCTGCTGCTCCCGGCTACATCAGTGTTGGTGTAGATGCCCTCCATGTGGCACTGCTGATACAAGGTCTGGCCTAACTGGCACCAAGTTCCCAGTTCCAAGAGAGGATTCAGAAGTTCTGTGGACATACAAGAATAACATTCATACATATTTTATCTAATTTGTTTAAATGGAAATAACAGCATACTGCCAATAGTGAAGACTAGGATACAAAAACAAGCTTTACAGGTAGTAGAACAAGCTTTACATGCATCAGAGTAAGCTTTTATTAGGACAGTGTTTCTCTCTAAGGATAACTTTTATAAAACCTGCCCTTAAAGCAAAGCATTATCTAAATTACAGCTTGCTCACTCGATGTATTTCTGTCTTCACAAACACAACACAGCAAGTGAAAAAATCAGTCAAAATACAACATAAATTCAATGTGCTCGTAAAGCATGCCCACAACATTTATACGTCTTTAGATACACTTTACAGGTCCACACTACTGTTTGTGCCATCATCTCCAGGTTTCCCAATTAAAGAGTATCTTCATTCCGTGCCTCTTTGAAAGAACAGACACAGTACAGACAACTGGCCAAGATTTTACTATTAAATAGTGTGATATAATAGGTATATGTGCAACATTTTTACTGAAAACTACCTGGAGTATACCTGGAGAGGGTCTTGGGGGGTCTCACAAATTAAAATTATGTGTTAGAAGAGAGAGACTGTCACAAATGATCTGCTAAACAATTTGTGTTCATCTTCAGACTACAAATCACATACCATGGCTGGGATAATTCATAATTAACCCCAGAGTTTGGAGGGGACTTTACTGTCCATCTCGGATTACAATGGAGTTTTTATTTTTAACAAGCTGGCCATCACTCAACAACACAGGGTAAAAAAAAAAAAAAAATTCACTATCATTCATTCAATTGCTATTTTGTCAGAAGAGCACTGACATCACAGCTCAGATGGCCCTCTAAACTGTAGCATCCCTACCCCTCCTTCAGAGTGCAGGCACTGTACTTCCCTCCCATGGCCAGGACTCAGGTCTGACTAACTGGTTTCCCTGAATCTCTTATAAATATTACCTGAACACACTCCATCAGAATGTCAAATCATAAGATCTACTTGTCTCCACTCATTCTGATTAACTTCTTTCCACAAGCCTGTTGGATGTTCAAGCCTCCTAGCACTATCAGAATACCACGCAGTGATTTTTTTGTTTTACATGCTGGTCGTCTCCCACCAAGGCAGCGTAACCCGAAAAAGAAACACTTTCAGCATCATTCACACTATCACTGTCTTACCAGAGGAATGCAGATATGAAAGTTTAGATGTCTCCAAACAGAAAATATCCCAAACCTCTACTTTAGGTATTTTATATGGGGTGCAAAACCAAGCTGGGGTACACCACCGGATACTTAACCTGCAGTGGGTCATCGCCTGATTAACCCTTTCAGGGTCCAGACCCCCAATCTGCAACTTGTCCACAGGGTCCAAGAATTTTCAAAATTTTTTTTTTATTTTTTTTTCTCATGAAATGGTTGAGAATTGTTCTGAAGATAATAACATAAAAAGTACAAAATTTGATGGAAAATTGACGAAATTACGCTCTCACTAATTTTGCTGCATCAGCGATTTTGCCCACTTTGACTCCCATTTTAGGCCAATTATATTATTCCATTCGACCAAATTCTTAGCTATTTCGCTAGTATCACTTCTATTTTATCAATGGAGCACAGGAAATTGCAGAGTCAACTGTTTCAACTAACAACAAAGTGATTGGAAATTGGTAATTCGGCTAATTTCACACAGTTCAAAATATTCCAATTTCAAAATAGGGTCCAGAGTAAACACTGCAGGCATTCCTGGCACTAATATGGCATTTCTTCTGTTTATTAGTTACATTTCCAGGCTTTACAGATGAATTCCATTTTTATTTTTTATTCATATAATGAATTTTTATTCACACCAAAAAATAGAAAATTTACTGTTATGCAATATTGTAATAACTGTATAGATAATATCAGCACATTCATGAACACATATCAGACCCACCAGCTGACATGTACTGAATGCCTGACGTCAATTGTTTACTCTTGAACATTAGCAAAAATCGAACATTTCTGCTACTTTGAGCTTAATTTCAAGCCATTTTCAGTATGAAAACCAATCAAAATCATCTCTGTTTCTGTAATATATCTTCCATTCTATCAAATGAGACCAAGAAACCACGAATACAACTGTAAAAAACATACAAAAAACACCGCAAAGTCGCTGTTTTAATCCAAAAATACAGTCGCAGTTTTTTTCTCATTATGCACTTCATGCTCCAGGATTTGTTTAATGTGGTGCCCCCTACCACAGAGATGTATTCTCTCATATCTAGGCCCAAATTTACCGCTCACAGCTTATCTGAGTGAGCTGAGCTCCTGGCGTAGAATTACCGCTTGGACCCTGGCTTCAAAGCCGTAGACCTATGGAACGGACCCTCAAAGGGTTAAGACCTGCTTCAGGACACATCGTATTGTTTCATGACAAATACCACCTGGGAAGGGTTGGAGGTCCAGGATAGACCAAAAACTCGTCTAAATTTCCTCTTCAAAACTGGGGTTAGCTGTGAATTCTCCGGGAGTAGAAAGACTCTTGAAACTCATCAAAGGTAAAGGACCAACCTGGACGTACAGACCTCACTGCTGAGCACACAAGCTCATAAATAATATTAATAAGGTCTGCACAAGACTTAGAGCCACCACTACTCTCTTCGAGGGCCGCTGCATTCAGCGTTGATGATTCTCCTCTGTCGCCCGATTTTAAGTTTTGATGTTCGACAGTAAGCTTAACCACATCATAAATAACTTCCGTGCACTCCAAGCCTGATGCATCTGCTAAAATCTCTCTGAAAATGAATAGAAAAAGTAATCACATAAAAGTACATTAATATTCCATTCAAAGTAGGATGTTAGAGTGAAACATGGGTATAATGGACAAACAGAGGGAAAAGGTGTCCATTTAAAAAAAATCCACTGCATTAAAATGTTTGATGAAACAGACATGGTCTGTTTAACGGAGAGTTTATCGGGCACACTACTACTAACGGACAAAAACCGAAAGTGGTGGACTTAGACCTTTGTCTGGCCAAATATGTCCATAATTATATCAAGGTTTAGTTTAATAGTGTATAGTCGATGGCAAGACATTTGCATTTTTATATTATTATTATTACATTATTTATTATGTGTACTTTTAACTCAACGGCCGTCTTCTGCTAAGGCATGGTGACTCAAAAAAGATAACACATTCACCATCTTTCTTTCATTAGTTGTCTTTCCAGAAGTGTACAGATAAAATTCAGAAGACCCTTCAACTTCAAGCTCCACATCCCATCTTCAGAGTGCAGACACTGTACTTCCCACCTCCAGGACTCAAGTCTGGCTAATCAGTTTCCCTGAATCCCTTCATAAAAGTTACCTTGCTCACTCCAACAGCACATTAAGAACAAATTGTCAACATTCACCCACAAGCTTGCTGATTATTATTTTATTCATAAGGAAATACTAAACCTGTAGGGGCATAAAGCTTCAAAGGAATGGCAAGTTTCCCAGTTTGTTGCCAGGAAAGGAAGGGATTCCAGGTTTGCTGCAAGGAAGGCAAGAGTTTCCAGGTTTGTAGAAAGGAATGGAAGGATAATTCAGATACCTGTATCATGGCTTCTCTTAGGCTTTGAAGAACTGCCAGTTTTTCTACTTTTGCACTTTGGGGCCATTATTATGCATAATTAAGAGGCATTTTTGGGCCATAGTAAAGCATAGATAATGGAAACTGCAGATACTAAATCAGTGGATACAGGGGTTCTACTGCACTGTGTATATTTTGATCCATCTGTAAGGACTGGTACTCTGTATTAACACACAGTCCATTTCACTCATACACACAGTGTCACTCTTGTATATAAAATTTAGTATATTTTTATCATTGTTGTATTGATGGTTTGATGTGCGAGAGCTTGTGAATTTCTCAATAGAACATAAACTAAAGAATCATATAATCCAAAATTATTAACAATATTATTCATTGCATGAAAGGATAGTATTACTATTATGTTCATAATGAAGTACTGGAGTAGTAACTATCATACAGCACCTGGGCAAACAGGTGTGATCTGAGGAATGTGGAAAATAACTCCAATTCCTTGACTAAAGAGCCCTTCACTAGCATGAAGGGATGAATAATACTAGTTTTTTTTTTAACATGCTAGCCATCTCCCACCGAAGCAGGGTGTCCTGAAAAAAAGCCCTTTCATCATCATTCACACTATCACTGTCTTGTCAGAGGTGCACAGATGGCAGTTTAGATATACGTACAGTATGTCTAAAAGCAAATATCCCAAATCCCACCTTTAGAGTGCAGGCCTTGTACTTCCCACCTCCAGGGCTCAAGTCCAGCTAACCAGTTTCCTTGAATCCTTTCACAAAATATTACCCTGCTCACATTCCAACAGCTCGTCAAATCCCAAAAACCGTCTATCTCCACTTACTGACATATGTGAATAGCAGCTTCCAGATCATCATTCTTGGCAGCTAGTGATGCCGAGAAAGACAACATGTCTCCCCTGGCAATACCCAAGAGAGATGCCAGGTGCTGAAGATGATCCAATCCCCTCTTGGCATTTTTCTCCTTATTAAGAGTGAGAGGGGAAATTTCCTCTTCCACTTCTCTCTCTTGATGGAGTAATGTTTTGTCTTCACGAAGCCACAACAGTCTACCATCTTTGCACCAGCTGATAACTTCTTCTTCAAACAGTTTCTTACAAGATGTTTTATCTTCTAACTCTTCCAGTGTTGGGTAAAGATTGTAGTGAACCTGCACCAGACATAACATTAATAACTGATAAGAATGAATTCAAGGTAAGTCATAAATAAATAATTCACATTAAGCGCTAAACCAAAGTGGGCTATTCAATGCAAGATGTGATGGAGGCTTGATCCTATGTCTGCTTTGTCTGTTCTAAGGTAAGGTGTAATGATTATCTGTCAATAAATAAGAGAAAAATGGACAGGGACTTGAACGATGGTCTTGATATGTAGCAGGTCAGTAAAAAAAATATACTACGGGGCACCATAAGCAAAGTTGTGTGCGTGTATATCTACTGATGTTTAGCAACACATACACAGTACTTACTTGCAGGGTGTGAAGATTGTGAAAAGAAGTGAAGAGTTTCTCCTCAGATGGGGTAGTTGCTACGTACCATTTCTTGAAGAAGGTTTCAAGTGCTACTACACCCTCAGCCACAGCTGATTGAAGATCTCGTCCCTGCAGTGTTACCAAGACACCAGTATTAAAATACAACTTAACCATTATACCTCTGGCAATACAGTGATTGAGTGAGAAATGGTGAAAATGTTTCTTCCTTTTTATTTTTGGGTCACCATACCTTGGTGGGAGACAGCCATTATTGAAAAACATTAAGCTATTATAGTGATTTAAAACACATTGGCTGTTTTCAAAACAGGCACTGTACAACTTGCTTACAAAACTAAGTGCACTTAACCTGTTTCCCTTAATCTCCTCATAGATGTTAATTTACTCATGTTACAGAAGCACAATAACTCCCACAACCCACTTAATCTCTGCTCATTACAACCTCATGCAAGTTTCCTGGATACTTAAGCTTCATGCTTCAAAATCTACGTCACACCAATCATTTCTGGGATGACTTTTATACCTTCCCCATACCCTAGCGTTATATATCCTCTTTGTCAACTTATCTCGCTTCATTTTTTTGAAAAAGATCAAACCATGTCAGTAACTCTTCCACTCCCTGAATTTTTGCATCTATTGAATAGACTACTACTGTTTTCCAGACTCAACACCCCAGTTGTCTTCTTCTTATCTATTCTATGATATACCTCGTCATTCGTACACCCATTCAGACACAAGCTCTTAAATCAATCCACTTCCTCCATACTCCTTCCCTTCGTCAGTTTCCTCATACTTAAGTAATAAGCTTAATGACTTCTGACTCCTCTCCCTCAGGTAATCACAAAATATTGGGTAAATGGACACAGATGCAACTAATGTAACACTATTTTGGCAAAGTTTTGCTCCTGGAGAGTGATACATTGCCACAATAAATTGTCACAGTAGTTGCATCTGTGTCCATTTACCTAACGTTCTGTTGGTAATTCAACCAGTGTTAGTAACAACATAATAAATTACTTAGCAAAACTGACCAGAAAAACATGGGGTATTAACAAGATACATAGTGTTTATACCAGGAAAATAAAAAACAAATACCCAACAAGGGATACTAAATTATTACCTTAATGAAATAAGCAATGTAAATTTTCTCATAAAACAGAATAACATTAACAAAGAAAATTATATTTAGCCATGTAAAGCGATTACTGTATTTCGGGCTTTTAGACACATTTTTTTCCCATGAAATGTCCCCAAAAACCAGCCTGCATCCTATAAACTGAAGGTCAGTGACGGGAGCTATAAGCATGGGGTGGGCTGTAGCTCTTCCAGTTATGTCCGATGCCGAGCCAGTAAAACTAAAACAAGTCCAGTGTTTCAAAATACAGTAAATTAATAATGTTTTGAGACAAGCAATTTATGAAATACGGATACTGTACTGGGATATTGACGAAATTCCTCCTTAAGTAACACCTTCCTTTCTTATTTCTTAAACTACCGAAGTCACAAAGCAGCATCATTTATGGTAGGCACTTTAAAACAATGCTACGTATAGTACTCTATCATTAGCACATGCTTAGTATTTTCACTTTATTACTAGGTACTGGTAATCATACTTACTGTATGTTATGGTACAACAGCTGAAGCATCCATTTTCGTTTATACCGATAGTCACTGACAAAGATGCATCAGTATGCATTCTGGGAGCCTCACTATATACAGTTGCGCACACAGCAGCAACTCAGTTACCAGCGACTGTTTCACCAGTTCAAATTGAGAGATCATTGGGGTGTTCAGGTGAGCACTAGGCCTATCATATGTTTTGACCAACCCATAAATTAAATGTAACCATATTTCTACATGTAAAATCACTGGAGTAAATATTACTTGGTATTAGGCATTCTTAACTTTTTTCTGATTATTACCTTCTAAATTGCAATGTGTCTAATGCATCAGAGCATCTAATGTCATAGAGTACCTAAGGAATGGTAAATGTTTGCTCCAAGGAAAGGGAGGGCACCTCCAATTCTTCTGATCAAGAGCCTTTCACCAGGATCAAGGCACACTTTCCTTGAAAGGAATTAAAAATAGAGAAGCTATACTGTACCTTGTGTCCTATAGGTGGAAGCAGTAGAGTTTCAACAGCATACCTCAGTAACTTCTGACAAATTTGTCGCTGGAGGTTATCATTTGATGTTTGTAAGAGTTCCTTCACACCATCAACATTCCTGCCAAATATATTGCACAGTTATTATTATTTTTTTATTATCACACTGGCCGATTCCCACCAAGGCAGGGTGGCCCGAAAAAGAAAAACTTTCACCATCATTCACTCCATCACTGTCTTGCCAGAAGGGTGCTTTACACTACAGTTTTTAAACTGCAACATTAACATCCCTCCTTCAGAGTGCAGGCACTGTACTTCCCATCTCCAGGACTCAAGTCCGGCCTGCCGGTTTCCCTGAACCCCTTCATAAATGTTATTTTGCTCACACTCCAACAGCACGTCAAGTATTAAAAACCATTTGTCTCCATTCACTCCTATCAAACACGCTCACGCATGCCTGCTGGAAGTCCAAGCCCCTCGCACACAAAACCTCCTTTACCTCCTCCCTCCAACCTTTCCTAGGCCGACCCCTACCCCGCCTTCCTTCCACTACAGACTGATACACTCCTGAAGTTATTCTGTTTCGCTCCATTCTCTCCACATGTCCGAACCACCTCAACAACCCTTCCTCAGCCCTCTGGACAACAGTTTTGGTAATCCCGCACCTCCTCCTAACTTCCAAACTACGAATTCTCTGCATTATATTCACACCACACATTGCTCTCAGACATGACATCTCCACTGCCTCCAGCCTTCTCCTCACTGCAACATTCATCACCCATGCTTCACACCCATATAAGAGTGTTGGTAAAATTATACTCTCATACATTCCCCTCTTTGCCTCCAAGGACAAAGTTCTTTGTCTCCACAGACTCCTAAGTGCACCACTCACCCTTTTCCCCTCATCAATTCTATGATTCACCTCATCTTTCATAGACCCATCCGCTGACACGTCCACTCCCAAATATCTGAATACATTCACCTCCTCCATACTCTCTCCCTCCAATCTGATATCCAATCTTTCATCACCTAATCTTTTTGTTATCCTCATAACCTTACTCTTTCCTGTATTCACTTTCAATTTTCTTCTTTTGCACACCCTACCAAATTCATCCACCAATTTCTGCAACTTCTCTTCAGAATCTCCCAAGAGCACAGTGTCATCAGCAAAGAGCAACTGTGACAACTCCCACTTTATGTGTGATTCTTTATCTTTTAACTCCACGCCTCTTGCCAAGACCCTCGCATTTACTTCTCTTACAACCCCATCTATAAATATATTAAACAACCACGGTGACATCACACATCCCTGTCTAAGGCCTACTTTTACTGGGAAATAATTTCCCTCCTTCCTACACACTCTAACTTGAGCCTCACTATCCTCGTAAAAACTCTTCACTGCTTTCAGTAACCTACCTCCTACACCATACACCTGCAACATCTGCCACATTGCCCCCCTATCCACCCTGTCATAAGCCTTTTCCAAATCCATAAATGCCACAAAGACCTCTTTAGCCTTATCTAAATACTGTTCACTTATATGTTTCACTGTAAACACCTGGTCCACACACCCCCTACCTTTCCTAAAGCCTCCTTGTTCATCTGCTATCCTATTCTCCGTCTTACTCTTAATTCTTTCAATAATAACTCTACCATACACTTTGCCAGGTATACTCAACAGACTTCTTCTTTCAACACACCGGCCGTATCCCACCGAGGCGGGGTGGCCCAAAAGGAAAAACGAAAGTTTCTCCTTTTACATTTAGTAATATATACAGGAGAAGAGGTTACTAGCCCCTTGCTCCCGGCATTTTAGTCGCCTCTTACAACACGCATGGCTTACGGAGGAAGAATTCTGTTCCACTTCCCCATGGAGATAAGAGGAAATAAACAAGAATAAGAACTAGAAAGAAAATGGAAGAAAACCCACAGGGGTGTGTATATATGTGCTTGTACATGTATGTGTAGTGTGACCTAAGTGTAAGTAGAAGTAGCAAGACGTACCTGAAATCTTGCATGTTCATGAGACAGAAAAAAGGACACCAGCAATCCTACCATCATGTAAAACAATTACAGGCTTTCGTTTTACACTCACTTGGCAGGACGGTAGTACCTCCCTGGGCAGTTGCTGTCTACCAACCTACTACCTAAAACTCAACAGACTTATCCCCCTATAATTTTTGCACTCTCTTTTATCCCCTTTGCCTTTATACAAAGGAACTATGCATGCTCTCTGCCAATCCCTAGGTACCTTACCCTCTTCCATACATTTATTAAATAATTGCACCAACCACTCCAAAACTATATCCCCACCTGCTTTTAACATTTCTATCTTTATCCCATCAATCCTGGCTGCCTTACCCCCTTTCATTTTACCTACTGCCTCACGAACTTCCCCCACACTCACAACTGGCTCTTCCTCACTCCTACAAGATGTTGTTCCTCCTTGCCCTATACACGAAATCACAGCTTCCCTATCTTCATCAACATTTAACAATTCCTCAAAATATTCCCTCCATCTTCCCAATACCTCTAACTCTCCATTTAATAACTCTCCTCTCCTATTTTTAACTGACAAATATATTTGTTCTCTAGGCTTTCTTAACTTGTTAATCTCACTCCAAAACTTTTTCTTATTTTCAACAAAATTTGTTGATAACATCTCACCCACTCTCTCATTTGCTCTCTTTTTACATTGCTTCACCACTCTCTTAACCTCTCTCTTTTTCTCCATATACTCTTCCCTCCTTGCATCACTTCTACTTTGTAAAAACTTCTCATATGCTAACTTTTTCTCCCTTACTACTCTCTTCACATCATCATTCCACCAATCGCTCCTCTTCCCTCCCGCACCCACTTTCCTGTAACCACAAACTTCTGCTGAACACTCTAACACTACATTTTTAAACCTACCCCATACCTCTTCGACCCCATTGCCTATGCTCTCATTAGCCCATCTATCCTCCAATAGCTGTTTATATCTTACCCTAACTGCCTCGTCTTTTAGTTTATAAACCTTCACCTCTCTCTTCCCTGATGCTTCTATTCTCCTTGTATCCCATCTACCTTTTACTCTCAGTGTAGCTACAACTTGAAAGTGATCTGATATATCTGTGGCCCCTCTATAAACATGTACATCCTGAAGTCTACTCAACAGTCTTTTATCTACCAATACATAATCCAACAAACTACTGTCATTTCGCCCTACATCATATCTTGTATACTTATTTATCCTCTTTTTCTTAAAATATGTATTACCTATAACTAAACCCCTTTTTATACAAAGTTCAATCAAAGGGCTCCCATTATCATTTACACCTGGCACCCCAAACTTACCTACCACACCCTCTCTAAAAGTTTCTCCTACTTTAGCATTCAGGTCCCCTACCACAATTACTCTCTCACTTGGTACAGTTGTATTGCTAAATGTAAAAAGAAAAACTTTTGTTTTTCTTCTTTTTCTTTCTTTCTTCTTTCAACAAAAACGGCCGTATCCCACCAACGTAGGGTGGCCCAAAAAAGAAAAACAAAAGTTTCTCTTTTTGACTTTAGTAATGTATATAGGAGAAGGGGTTACTAACCCTTTGCTCCCAACATTTCAGTCTCCTCTCATGACACGCAAGGCAAGTCAATTCATTTTAAGATTCCAATTAATGTAATTGAAATTTAGATTTTTTCCAACATCTGCTGACTCTTACCAAGATACAACAACTTTAAAAAAAAAGAACATTCATCATTCAAAAGCTACCTTACTTGAAATGTGCAGAATTCGTTACTCAAATCACTCTCCAAACTATATCTTCCCCACCCAATTAAGTCATATTTCATTAAGTGTATTAAAGAACTGTGTCACCTTGCACATATGTAAGACTTTTCCTCCGATATGAGTAGCAAAATACGTACCGTGTGTTAAGAAGATACTTGGTCCTCGTAACATAAGCATCAATGCGAGAGAGATGTTTGTATGAAGCAACCACATGAAGTGCGTCCTCTAACACATCTGTTCTTCCATCATGAGATAATATATTTTCCAGCATCATCTGCAACAAAAACAATGATAAAAAAAAAAGGATACAAGAAAAATGGTATCATTTACCACGCTGGCCATTTTCCACCCAGAAGATTAATGTTTACTGCCTCGAGTGCTTTGAAATGAGTTTTTTCCTTCAGGCATTCATCTGCCTCTGGTAGAATTCCTATGGTAACGCTCTCGCCTCATACACTGAGTGTCTGTGGTTCAATCCCTGGTACAGGTGGAAACATTGGGCATGTTTCCTTACACCAGCTGTCCCTGTTCACCTAACAGTAAGTAGGTACTTGAGTGTTAATTGACCGTTGTGCGGGTGGCATCCTGGGGAACAAGACTGAAGGACCACAATGGAACTAAGGCAAACAGTCCTCTATGATGCACAGACTATTAGGTTATCCTGGGTGGCTAACACTCCTGACTAAAAATCTGAACAAATCTTATCTTCACATGCCTATGGCCATTTTCAAGGATTCTTTTACCCTAGTAGCCCAGCCTGAGACCTGACTGTCCTGTCCATTTGGTCAACCATGTTGCTGATGCTACTGAAACACATGCAACTATCCACATGACTATCACATTATTATTACATTTATGGGGAGATGGGAGTGCTAAACCCACAGGGATCACAAGGAAAGGTAGGACAGCTCCAAGTCTTTGGCTCAAGAGCCCTTTAACAACATCAAGACACCTTGAAGGAAGGGCCATCACAATTCCACTGATCAGGCACTCACAATAGTCATCCAATTTCCCACTGAAAACTACCACTGTTCAAGAGGGAGCTGTACAGGCACCTAAAGTCAGTACCTGACCAGCCAGGCTGTGGTTCATACATTGGTTTGTGGTCATGGACTGGGCCATGGGGGTGTGACCCCCACGGCCCAATTAGGTATACTCCAGGTATACATCTCCAAAATCTGGTGAATAATGGAAATGGAGCACTGCGTACCTAATTAGTTAAACTAATGAGATCTACACTGCTGGTACTTATAAATCCCTGATGCAACCTTAACTTTGCACTAATTCAAGAAATGCTATCTCACCTCTGCATTCTTTGCTATATCAATTCTGATAAGATGAAGGTCATATTTTCTCAAGACAAGCTTCAGATCCACAAGACGTCTCTGATCCTCCAATTTGCAGCTCAGAGTGCTATTATGAGAAAGGCCTAGATTACATGCAGCTTGTGTGCCAGGACTCCAGGGTACGGGAGCTACACGGAGACACTCCAGTATACAATGAGCGCGTACCTGAAATGCATCACTAGTATATAAAAAAATGGGTTTTTATTTGATGTAAAGCACTAAGCCTGTGTGGGTCATTTAGTGCAAGCATTGGTGGAAGCTGAATCCTATGTCAGCTGATCACAAATCTAACTTGCTACCATTCACTATATCAAAGAAAAAATGAATTTGAGGCTGTCCCTTGTGGAAGTTATCATTATTATTAAAACATTACTGTATAAGATAAAACACCTCACACAAGTACTGGTTTAACAATAACATTACTGTAAAAGATAAAACACCTCACACAAGTACTGGTTTAACAATAACATTACTGTATAAGATAAAACACCTCACACAAGTACTGGTTTAACAAAAACATTACTGTATAAGATAAAACACCTCACACAAGTACTGGTTTAACAATAACATTACTGTAAAAGATAAAACACCTCACACAAGTACTGGTTTAACAATAACATTACTGTATAAGATAAAACACCTCACACAAGTACTGGTTTAACAAAAACATTACTGTATAAGATAAAACACCTCACACAAGTACTGGTTTAACAATAACATTACTGTATAAGATAAAACACCTCACACAAGTACTGGTTTAACAAAAACATTACTGTATAAGATAAAACACCTCACACAAGTACTGGTTTAACAATAACATTACTGTAAAAGATAAAACATATATCATACAAGAACTGGTTTAACAAGAGGGATTTAAATAAGTGGAACAAAGTGACAATTAGTACAGCTGAAGCTAATGCCTAAAATAGATTTAAAAAATAGGCTAGAGTAATATGAGTGAGAATACTTGGGTGTGAGTAAAAATTGCCTAGCAAGGGCCAGTAGGCCTAGTGCTCTTTTCTAATATGCTTATCACTTTTAGTAACCTTTAAACATTACATAAGTAAACTCAACTCTCACAATTATTTTCCAAAATTGAAGTGGAGACAAGTTTTTGAGATTTGATGTGCTGTTGGAGTGTGAGCATAACAATATTTACCAAGGGATTCAGGGATACCAGTTAGGTGCATTTCAGTTTTGTAACTGGAAAGTACAGTGACTGCACTTTGAAGGATGGGTTGGGATGTTGTGATTCAAAGGTCACGTAAACTGTGCTGTCTGTGCACTTTTAACAAGACAGCTATTGTGTTTCCATCTGTGAATCATGTTGAAAAAATGTTAAAATTGTGTAGAAATTAACAGTGTTACCTCACCTGAGCATCAGATATGATACTTATGACAGCATAAAGTTTGTCTTCCCAGGAGGCCTCTCCATAAGCCCACCAGTCCTGCCCAGCTGAAGCCAGGGTGTCCAGCACATAGTGAGCCAGAGTGCCATCATGATCAAGTTCGTGGCGTATGAGGTAAGAATGTAAAAATCCATCCATTAGTGGAGAGACTTCTTCACCACACACTAGCCAGCCAAGTAATGCTGAAACAACCATCTCTTTGTTTTCCTGTGATAACAAAAAAAATATGTGTAGAAATTATCAGAGTAAAATGCCTATTAAATTCACTTATCCAGTTAGCCAGACTTGAGTCCTGGAGATGGGAAGTACAGTACTTGCACTCTAAAGGAGGGGCTTGGGATATATGCTGTCTAGAGGGACATCTGCACTGTGGTATCTGTGCAACTTTGGCAACACAATAATAGTGTGAATGATGGTTAAGGTGTTTCTCGGATTACCCTGCCTCAGTGGGAGACGACCAGCATGTTAAAAAAAAAAATACGTAAATACACACTTGCAAAACTAAAACTTCTATCTGTTTTCTTGCATTAAGTATAGAGCCTATCACAAAAATTCACTAAATTTACTTAAATAATAAAAAGCATCTGTAACACTGACATAATGATCCATGAAAGGAGACTTCACCACACACACTAGCCAGTCCAGTAACGCTCAATTTTTTTTATTATTTTTATTATCACACTGGCCGATTCCCACCAAGGCAGGGTGGCCCGAAAAAGAAAAACTTTCACCATCATTTACTCCATCACTGTCTTGCCAGAAGGGTGCTTTACACTACAGTTTTTAAACTGCAACATTAACACCCCTCCTTCAGAGTGCAGGCACTGTACTTCCCATCTCCAGGACTCAAGTCCGGCCTACCGGTTTTCCTGAACCCCTTCATAAATGTTACTTTGCTCGCACTCCAACAGCACATCAAGTATTAAAAACCATTCGTCTCCATTCACTCCTATCAAACACGCTCACACACGCCTGCTGGAAGTCCAAGCCCCTACCCCGCCTTCCTTCCACTACAGACTGATACACTCTTGAAGTCATTCTGTTTCGCTCCATTCTCTCTACATGTCCGAACCACCTCAACAACCCTTCCTCAGCCCTCTGGACAACAGTTTTGGTAATCCCGCACCTCCTCCTAACTTCCAAACTACGAATTCTCTGCATTATATTCACACCACACATTGCCCTCAGACATGACATCTCCACTGCCTCCAGCCTTCTCCTTGCTGCAACATTCATCACCCATGCTTCACACCCATATAAGAGCATTGGTAAAACTATACTCTCATACATTCCCCTCTTTGCCTCCAAGGACAAAGTTCTTTGTCTCCACAGACTCCTAAGTGCACCACTCACCCTTTTCCCCTCATCAATTCTATGATTCACCTCATCCTTCATTGACCCATCCGCTGACACGTCCACTCCCAAATATCTGAATACATTCACCTCCTCCATACTCTCTCCCTCCAATCTGATATCCAATCTTTCATCACCTAATCTTTTTGTTATCCTCATAACCTTACTCTTTCCTGTATTCACTTTTAATTTTCTTCTTTTGCACACCCTACCAAATTCATCCACCAATCTCTGCAACTTCTCTTCAGAATCTCCCAAGAGCACAGTGTCATCAGCAAAGCGCAACTGTAACAACTCCCACTTTATGTGTGATTCTTTATCTTTTAACTCCACGCCTCTTGCCAAGACCCTCGCATTTACTTCTCTTACAACCCCATCTATAAATATATTAAACAACCACGGTGACATCACACATCCTTGTCTAAGGCCTACTTTTACTGGGAAATAATTTCCCTCTTTCCTACATACTCTAACTTGAGCCTCACTATCCTCGTAAAAACTCTTCACCGCTTTCAGTAACGTACCTCCTACACCATACACCTGCAACATCTGCCACATTGCCCCCTATCCACCCTGTCATATGCCTTTTCCAAATCCATAAATGCCACAAAGACCTCTTTAGCCTTATCTAAATACTGTTCACTTATATGTTTCACTGTAAACACCTGGTCCACACACCCCTACCTTTCCTAAAGCCTCCTTGTTCATCTGCTATCCTATTCTCCGTCTTACTCTTAATTCTTTCAATAATAACTCTACCATACACTTTACCAGGTATACTCAACAGACTTATCCCCCTATAATTTTTGCACTCTCTTTTGTCCCCTTTGCCTTTATGCAAAGGAACTATGCATGCTCTCTGCCAATCCCTAGGTACCTTACCCTCTTCCATACATTTATTAAATAATTGCACCAACCACTCCAAAATTATATCCCCACCTGCTTTTAACATTTCTATCTTTATCCCATCAATCCCGGCTGCCTTACCCCCTTTCATTTTACCTACTGCCTCACGAACTTCCCCCACACTCACAACTGGCTCTTCCTCACTCCTACAAGATGTTATTCCTCCCTGCCCTATACACGAAATCACAGCTTCCCTATCTTCATCAACATTTAACAATTCCTCAAAATATTCCCTCCATCTTCCCAATACCTCTAACTCTCCATTTAATAACTCTCCTCTCCTATTTTTAACTGACAAATCCATTTGTTCTCTAGGCTTCCTTAACTTGTTAATCTCACTCCAAAACTTTTTCTTATTTTCAACAAAATTTGTTGATAACATCTCACCCACTCTCTCATTTGCTCTCTTTTTACATTGCTTCACCACTCTCTTAACCTCTCTCTTTTTCTCCATATACTCTTCCCTCCTTGCATCACTTCTACTTTGTAAAAACTTCTCATATGCTAACTTTTTCTCCCTTACTACTCTCTTTACATCATCATTCCACCAATCGCTCCTCTTCCCTCCCGCACCCACTTTCCTGTAACCACAAACTTCTGCTGAACACTCTAACACTACATTTTTAAACCTACCCCATACCTCTTCGACCCCATTGCCTATGCTCTCATTAGCCCATCTATCCTCCAATAGCTGTTTATATCTTTCCCTAACTGCCTCCTCTTTTAGTTTATAAACCTTCACCTCTCTCTTCCCTGATGCTTCTATTCTCCTTGTACACCATCTACCTTTTACTCTCAGTGTAGCTACAACTAGAAAGTGATCTGATATATCTGTGGCCCCTCTATAAACATGTACATCCTGAAGTCTACTCAACAGTCTTTTATCTACCAATACATAATCCAACAAACTACTGTCATTTTGCCCTACATCATATCTTGTATACTTATTTATCCTCTTTTTCTTAAAATATTTATTACCTATAACTAAACCCCTTTCTATACAGAGTTCAATCAAAGGGCTCCCATTATCATTTACACCTGGCATCCCAAACTTACCTACCACACCCTCTCTAAAAGTTTCTCCTACTTTAGCATTCAGGTCCCCTACCACAATTACTCTCTCACTTGGTTCAAAGGCTCCTATACATTCACTTAACATCTCCCAAAATCTCTCTCTCTCCTCTGCATTCCTCTCAAACAATCACTATTTTCCCATGATAGCAACAAGTGTAGAATTGGCCACAGAGCAAAAATTTTAACTATCACTAATAAAATACCTGTAACTGCACACTTGCCAGTCTAGTAAAGCTGAAACAACTCTCTCTTCCTGATAATAAAGAACATGAGGGGGCAGACTTTACTACAATCTCCACTAAACTGACTTTACTACAAACAGAATGTTATCCAATTCTTCCATAATATGGACCCACTGAGGTCAATACTCACCTGCGTATACTGACTGAATTGTATTTTGATTCTAAATTTGTCTGACAGCAGCTGTAGGTCCTGAAGAGCAAGAGCTGTCTGACGCAGGTGGTAGAGAGCAGAGGTGGGACTGTGAGCCTTCCACTGAGCAACATGAACCGCCATCTGAACTTCTATGTTGCCACCTAAAAGAAATTTCACATTTATAGTGAAATGTTATTAAATTCTTTGGCTGTTCTTTTAGAATTGCATTACTATCAAATTCTGTAATGCAAAGTAACAGTGTGTTTGCTATAGTAATGATGATAATAAAATACTGATAGTATTGCAGTAAACTTTCAAGTTAATGTACTAAGAGAGAAACATGAAGGGCTGATAGTGACGATTGTGGAAGATAGAGATGAAACTGCCTTGCCACGACTGTAACAATAACAATTCTGTAAACAACAGACTTTGTCCATTTCCACATTAACCCAGCAGATTCTGTCCTATTTTTCCAAAGTCTGTCAGATAGAAAGTTAAATAATGACAAAGGAGCCAAAAGAAAGACATTTTGAAAAATCACATCAAAAAGTAAATTGACTGGAGTCACATAAATCATACCTGCATGGAAATCAGCTACAACATTTTCTAAAACAGATATAATAGTATTTGCCAGAGCTAGTCCATTGGAAGGCCATGACGTTTTTTCTAAAACTTCCAAACTCCTGTATGAAACAAAAAATCATTCATTAAAAACTCTTTATTTCACATTTAAAGCTTACCTAAACTTGCATCATCCTTATTTCCCAATTAGCTACTTTTAACATTTGTTATACAGCCTCTCCTCACTTAACAAAGGAGTTCCGTTCCAGAGTACATGTCAGTAAATGAATTCATCACTAAGTGAGGAGCATACTATAGTGGTATTGGGTTTGTGTAACCATCTCTGATACTGTTTTAATGTCACCTTTGCACCATTCATAAAATTTCTGATATATTTTTAAATGTTTATATAGCAGTGTACTATATATTGTAATAAACAGAACAGAGCAAATCACCTCTAATATACATTATTTAGGTATGCACACTGGTCGGTGAACCCATTGTAAGTCCGAGTCGTCGGTAAACGAGTGTCACAAGTTAGGAGAGGCTGGACATTATGATCAAAATGAAACGCTAAACCCTTTTGTTATACAAAGAGGCGTAAGAGAAGACTGAAATGCCAGGAGCAAGGCACTAGTAACCCTCTTCTCCTTCAGCCAGTGCACTGAAAAAATTTACTTTTAAAACACAAAATGAGCAAAATTCTGAAGAAAAAATAAAAACCTATTGTGAAAGTGCAAAAATAATTAAAATGGCTTTTTTCATTTAACTACCATCAGTTATCTTTAGTGATAATCACCCTCAATTAAATCATTTAAATTATATTTTCTTACTTGACTCTATCATCCCCCCAGCTGGCAATTATCTCTATTGAGCCTGGGCATAATTTCACCAGATCTCCTAACACATTCTTCGGCAACCAATTCCAAAGTACCGACGAAGACACGTGTGGAAAAGCAGCCAAGATACGAGACACACACGGCTGGTTCACACACTGGAAGAACTCATACTGGTGTCGGTGCCACACTGTTAATGCTATGTCTAAGTTTCCCTGCAAGTAAACAATGGTGAAAACATTGACAGAGGTCTACACAGTAAATATAAAAATAATCAAGATTTTTTAACATACACATGAATATGATGGAATTAATATAGGTAAGTGCTATGGCACAACTCTGCTAAATTAAATTTGAGCACAATGAAAAAAAATACAGCACTCATCGAATGTAACATTAAATTGATTTAAATTGATCTATGATATATAGTGGAACCTCAGTATTTGAATGTACTGGACCTCAAACAAACCAGAGTCCGAACAATTTTGTTCAGAAAAAACTGACCTGGTCTTTGAACATTTTTCTGGAGTCCAAATGTGATTATTTGTTTTAAATTCAGTTGTAAAGACCTGTTTCTAAAGTACTTTGAAGTAACGTCTGACACTGACCTAACTCTAATTACTTATTTATTTACCATATAGGAGGGGGTTTGGGATACTAGCAGTTTGGAGGGACTTTCTTAACTGTCGTATCTGAGCGCCTCTGCAAAGACAGTGATGATGTATGAGTGATGGTGAAAGTGTTGAATAATGATGAAACTGTTTTTTTTTCTTTCTTTCTTTTTGGGTCACCCTGCCTTGTGTATAAAAAAAAAAAACTGACGTGATATTTTCAACTTAAGATGGGTTCATCGAAACGTAACCCCATCGTTAGTCGACTAGCACGTGTATACTTCCTAGTATGCCCAAAATATCTATGACTGTTTTTGAGAGGCCTACTGGTGCAGCCGGCCCAAGGTCACAACTTACCCTGCTCAGGTGTTCAATAAACTCCTCAAGCATGTCAGTATGGGAGAAAGCGAGCCAGTGTTGTATATCCGAAGACGGGAAGATGATCTCAAAGGTTCGGAGACGGTAAGCACTCTCACTCACTCGCTGCATCAGACTGCTTAACTGCTCACTTTCCTCAGACTAAAACAGTTAAAAAACATTAGAATACAGTCAACTGTTATAAAACATTAGAATACAGGTAGTAGGTTGGTAGACAGCAACCACCCAGGGAGGTACTACCGTCCTGCCAAGTGAGTGTAAAACGAAGCCTGTGATTGTTTTACATGATGGTAGGATTGCTGATGTCTTTTGTCTGTCTCATAAATATGCAAGATTACAGGCATGTCTTGCTACTTCTACTTACACTTAGGTCACACTACACATACATGTACACATTTATTTATACACACTCATCTGAGTTTTCTTTGATTTTATCTTAATAGTTCTTGGTCTTATTAATTTTCCTTTTATATCCATGGGGAAGTGGAATAAGAATCTTTCCTCCGTAAGCCATGCGTGTTGTAAAAGTCAACTAAAATGCCGGGAACAATGGGCTAGTAACCCCTTTTCCTGTAAAGATTACTAAAAAGAATAAGAAGAAGAAAATTGTCAAAGTGGGAAGTCTGAATGTGCGTGGATGTTGTGCAGATGATAAGAAAGAGATGATTGTGGATGTTATGAATGAGAAGAAGCTGGATGTCCTGGCTTTAAGTGAAACAAAGCTGAAGGGGGTGGGAGAGTTTCAGTGGAGAGGAATAAATGGGATTAGGTCAGGGGTTTCAAATAGAGTTAGAGCTAAAGAAGGAGTAGCAATAATGTTGAAGGATAAGCTATGGCAGGAAAAGAGGGACTATAAATGTATTAATTCAAGGATTATGTGGAGTAAAATAAAGATTGGATGTGAAAAGTGGGTTATAATAAGCGTGTATGCACCTGGAGAAGAGAGAAGTGTAGAGGAGAGAGAGAGATTTTGGGAAATGTTGAGTGAATGCATGGGGAGTTTTGAATCAAGTGTGAGAGTAATGGTGGTTGGGGATTTCAATGCTAAAGTGGGTAAAAATGTTATAGAAGGAGTAGTAGGTAAATTTGGGGTGCCAGGGGTAAATGTAAATGGGGAGCCTTTAATTGAGCTATGTGTAGAAAGAAATTTGGTAATAAGTAATACATATTTTATGAAAAAGAGGATAAATAAATATACAAGGTATGATGTAGCACGTAATGAAAGTAGTTTATTAGATTATGTATTGGTGGATAAAAGGTTGATGGGTAGGCTCCAGGATGTACATGTTTATAGAGGGGCAACTGATATATCGGATCATTATTTAGTTGTAGCTACAGTTAGAGTAAGAGGTAGATGGGAAAAGAGGAAGGTGGCAACAACAAGTAAGAGGGAGGTGAAAGTGTATAAACTAAGGGAGGAGGAAGTTCGGGTGAGATATAAGCGACTATTGGCAGAAAGGTGGGCTAGTGCAAAGATGAGTAGTGGGGGGGTTGAAGAGGGTTGGAATAGTTTTAAAAATGCAGTATTAGAATGTGGGGCAGAAGTTTGTGGTTATAGGAGGGTGGGGGCAGGAAGAAAGAGGAGTGATTGGTGGAATGATGAAGTAAAGGGTGTGATAAAAGAGAAAAAGGTAGCTTATGAGAGGTTTTTACAAAGCAGAAGTGTTATAAGAAGAGCAGAGTATATGGAGAGTAAAAGAAAGGTAAAGAGAGTGGTGAGAGAGTGCAAAAGGAGAGCAGATGATAGAGTGGGAGAGGCACTGTCAAGAAATTTTAATGAAAATAAGAAAAAATTTTGGAGTGAGTTAAACAAGTTAAGAAAGCCTAGGGAAAATATGGATTTGTCAGTTAAAAACAGAGTAGGGGAGTTAGTAGATGGGGAGATGGAGGTATTGGGTAGATGGCGAGAATATTTTGAGGAACTTTTAAATGTTAAGGAAGAAACAGAGGCAGTAATTTCATGCACTGGTCAGGGAGGTATACCATCTTTTAGGAGTGAAGAAGAGCAGAATGTAAGTGTGGGGGAGGTACGTGAGGCATTACGTAAAATGAAAGGGGGTAAAGCAGCTGGAACTGATGGGATCATGACAGAAATGTTAAAAGCAGGGGGGGATATAGTGTTGGAGTGGTTGGTACTTTTGTTTAATAAATGTATGAAAGAGGGGAAGGTACCTAGGGATTGGAAGAGAGCATGTATAGTCCCTTTATATAAAGGGAAAGGGGACAAAAGAGACTGTAAAAATTATAGAGGAATAAGCTTACTGAGTATACCAGGAAAAGTGTACGGTAGGGTTGTAATTGAAAGAATTAGAGGTAAGACAGAATGTAGGATTGCGGATGAGCAAGGAGGTTTTAGAGTGGGTAGGGGATGTGTAGATCAGGTGTTTACATTGAAGCATATATGTGAACAGTATTTAGATAAAGATAGGGAAGTTTTTATTGCATTTATGGATTTAGAAAAGGCATATGATAGAGTGGATAGAGGAGCAATGTGGCAGATGTTGCAAGTATATGGAATAGGTGGTAAGTTATTAAATGCTGTAAAGAGTTTTTATGAGGATAGTGAGGCTCAGGTTAGGGTGTGTAGAAGAGAGGGAGACTACTTCCCGGTAAAAGTAGGTCTTAGACAGGGATGTGTAATGTCACCATGGTTGTTTAATATATTTATAGATGGGGTTGTAAAGGAAGTAAATGCTAGGGTGTTTGGGAGAGGGGTGGGATTAAATTATGGGGAATCAAATTCAAAATGGGAATTGACACAGTTACTTTTTGCTGATGATACTGTGCTTATGGGAGATTCTAAAGAAAAATTGCAAAGGTTAGTGGATGAGTTTGGGAATGTGTGTAAAGGTAGAAAGTTGAAAGTGAACATAGAAAAGAGTAAGGTGATGAGGGTGTCAAATGATTTAGATAAAGAAAAATTGGATATCAAATTGGGGAGGAGGAGTATGGAAGAAGTGAATGTTTTCAGATACTTGGGAGTTGACGTGTCGGCGGATGGATTTATGAAGGATGAGGTTAATCATAGAATTGATGAGGGAAAAAAGGTGAGTGGTGCGTTGAGGTACATGTGGAGTCAAAAAACGTTATCTATGGAGGCAAAGAAGGGAATGTATGAAAGTATAGTAGTACCAACACTCTTATATGGGTGTGAAGCTTGGGTGGTAAATGCAGCAGCGAGGAGACGGTTGGAGGCAGTGGAGATGTCCTGTTTAAGGGCAATGTGTGGTGTAAATATTATGCAGAAAATTCGGAGTGTGGAAATTAGGAGAAGGTGTGGAGTTAATAAAAGTATTAGTCAGAGGGCAGAAGAGGGGTTGTTGAGGTGGTTTGGTCATTTAGAGAGAATGGATCAAAGTAGAATGACATGGAAAGCATATAAATCTATAGGGGAAGGAAGGCGGGGTAGGGGTCGTCCTCGAAAGGGTTGGAGAGAGGGGGTAAAGGAGGTTTTGTGGGTAAGGGGCTTGGACTTCCAGCAAGCGTGCGTGAGCGTGTTAGATAGGAGTGAATGGAGACGAATGGTACTTGGGACCTGACGATCTGTTGGAGTGTGAGCAGGGTAATATTTAGTGAAGGGATTCAGGGAAACCGGTTATTTTCATATAGTCGGACTTGAGTCCTGGAAATGGGAAGTACAATGCCTGCACTTTAAAGGAGGGGTTTGGGATATTGGCAGTTTGGAGGGATATGTTGTGTATCTTTATATGTGTATGCTTCTAGACTGTTGTATTCTGAGCACCTCTGCAAAAACAGTGATAATGTGCGAGTGTGGTGAAAGTGTTGAATGATGATGAAAGTATTTTCTTTTTGGGGATTTTCTTTCTTTTTTGGGTCACCCTGCCTCGGTGGGAGACGGCCGACTTGTTGAAAAAAAAAAAAAAAACAGTCAACTGTTATAAAACATTAGAATACAGCCAACTGTTATAAAACATTAGAATACAGTCAAGTCTCATAAAACATTAGAATATAATCAAGTCTCATAAAACATTAGAATACAGTCAATCCTCATAAAACATTAGAATAGTCAATTCTCATAAAACATTAGAATACAGTCAATCCTCATAAAACATTAGAATACAGTCAATCCTCATAAAACATTAGAATACAGTCAATCCTCATAAAACATTAGAATACAGTCAATCCTCATAAAACATTAGAATAGTCAATTCTCATAAAACATTAGAATACAGTCAATCCTCATAAAACATTAGAATACAGTCGTCTCATAAAACATTAGAATACAGTCAATTCTCATAAAACATTAGAATACAGTCAATTCTCATAAAACATTAGAATACAGTCAATTTTCATAAAACATTAGAATATAGTCAATTCTCATAAAACATTAGAATATAGTCAATTCTCATAAAACAATACAATCAAGTCTCATAAAACATTAGAATACAGTCAATTCTCATAAAACAAAAATACGTACAGTCAATTCTCACAAAACATTAGAATACAGGCAATTCTCATGTAAAAAGAACAGCTTTCATTTTTCTTTCTAGGTCACCCTGCTTTGGTGGGAGATGACTGGTGCGTTGAAAAAAAAAAATCATTTAGAGGGTACTGTACCTGAGTTATTTTGGCAAGACGTTCTTTGGCATAGTTGAGATTCTTTTTTGTGATGATTAAATCAGGTAAAGGAGCCTCGATACAGAGGGTAGTGACAAACTCAGAGTCGTGGATCTTATCTAGGGTCAGAAACAGCTCTTCACTTAGACTGAAACAATGAAAAGAATTACTTATTATCAATAATATAATCTTATTGTCACACGAGCCATTTCCCACAACCTCTATGACTTTAGTCCAGTCAATTATTATTATTATCATTATTACTTTTGGGTTGTTAAGGAAGTAAATGCTAGGGTGTTTGGGAGAGGGGTGGGATTAAATTATGGGGAATCAAATTCAAAATGGGAATTGACACAGTTACTTTTTGCTGATGATACTGTGCTTATGGGAGATTCTAAAGAAAAATTGCAAAGGTTAGTGGATGAGTTTGGGAATGTGTGTAAAGGTAGAAAGTTGAAAGTGAACATAGAAAAGAGTAAGGTGATGAGGGTGTCAAATGATTTAGATAAAGAAAAATTGGATATCAAATTGGGGAGGAGGAGTATGGAAGAAGTGAATGTTTTCAGATACTTGGGAGTTGACGTGTCGGCGGATGGATTTATGAAGGATGAGGTTAATCATAGAATTGATGAGGGAAAAAAGGTGAGTGGTGCGTTGAGGTATATGTGGAGTCAAAAAACGTTATCTATGGAGGCAAAGAAGGGAATGTATGAAAGTATAGTAGTACCAACACTCTTATATGGGTGTGAAGCTTGGGTGGTAAATGCAGCAGCGAGGAGATGGTTAGAGGCAGTGGAGATGTCCTGTTTAAGGGCAATGTGTGGTGTAAATATTATGCAGAAAATTCGGAGTGTGGAAATTAGGAGAAGGTGTGGAGTTAATAAAAGTATTAGTCAGCGGGCAGAAGAGGGGTTGTTGAGGTGGTTTGGTCATTTAGAGAGAATGGATCAAAGTAGAATGACATGGAAAGCATATAAATCTATAGGGGAAGGAAGGCGGGGTAGGGGTCGTCCTCGAAAGGGTTGGAGAGAGGGGGTAAAGGAGGTTTTGTGGGTAAGGGGCTTGGACTTCCAGCAAGCGTGCGTGAGCGTGTTAGATAGGAGTGAATGGAGACGAATGGTACTTGGGACCTGACGATCTGTTGGAGTGTGAGCAGGGTAATATTTAGTGAAGGGATTCAGGGAAACCGGTTATTTTCATATAGTCGGACTTGAGTCCTGGAAATGGGAAGTACAATGCCTGCACTTTAAAGGAGGGGTTTGGGATATTGGCAGTTTGGAGGGATATGTTGTGTATCTTTATATGTGTATGCTTCTAGACTGTTGTATTCTGAGCACCTCTGCAAAAACAGTGATAATGTGCGAGTGTGGTGAAAGTGTTGAATGATGATGAAAGTATTTTCTTTTTGGGGATTTTCTTTCTTTTTTGGGTCACCCTGCCTCGGTGGGAGACGGCCGACTTGTTGAAAAAAAAAAAAAAAAAAAAAATCTACTCTCTGAGCCCGGCTCATCTGGTGCTCGCCTGGTCAACCAGGCTGTTGCTGCTGGAGGCCCGCTGCCCTACATATCCATCACAGCCTGGTTGATCTGGCACCTGGTGAAGATACTTGTCTAGTTTCCTCTTGAATGCTTCAACACTCGTTCCAGCAGTGTTTCTGATATCTTCTTGTAAGATGTTGAAAAGTCTGGGACCCTGGATGTTGATAGGTGTCCCATAGATCGATTGCTAGCCCACTCAGCTTGCACATGGAAGTCCGTGGTTCGATCCCCGGTATGGGTGGAAATATTAGGATGTATTTCCTTAAAACACTTGCTGTCCATGTTCACCTAGCAGTACAATAGGTACCCGGGCATTAGTCAACTAGTGTGGGTCACATCCTTGGAATAAAATTTTGCCTAGAATGCTCTGCATAACAAGGGGCTTTCTATATAGTAGTATGCCAGTGATGTCAGCTATGATTTGTATGTCTTGTACATGTATTTGTAGAAATAAAGATTTCTTTTTTTTCAACAAACTGGCCGCATCCCACCAAGGCAGGGTGGCCCAAAAAGAAAAACAAAAGTTTTTCTTTTTAAATTTAGTAATTTGTACAGAAGGGGTTACTAGCCCTTTTCTCCTGGCATTTTAGACGCCTCTTAAAACACGCATGGCTTATGGAGGAAGAATTCTGTTCCACTTCCCCATGGAGATAAGAGGAAATAAACAAGAACAAGAACTAGAAAGAAAATAGAAGAAAACCCAGAGGGGTGTGTATATATATGCTTGTACATGTATGTGTAGTGTGACCCAAGTGTAAGTAGAAGTAGCAACAAGACATAAAACAAACACAGGCTTTTGTTTTACACTCACTTAGCAAGACGGTAGTACCTCCCTGGGTGGTTGCTGTCTACCAACCTACTACCTATAATAAAGATTATTATTATTATTCTAGGTAGTAGGCTGGTAGACAGCAACCACCCAGGGAGGTACTACCATCCTGCCAAGCGAGTATCAAACGGAAGCCTGTAAATGTCTTACATGATGGTAGGATTGCTGGTGTCTTTTGTCTGTCTCATAAACATGCAAGATTTCAGGTACGTCTTGCTACTTCTACTTACACTTAGGTCACACTACACATACATGTAGAAGCATATGTATACACACCCCTCTGGGTTTTCTTCTATTTTCTTTCTAGTTCTTATTTTTATTTATTTCCTCTTATCTCTATGGAGAAGTGGAACAGAATTCTTCCTCCGTAAGCCATGCGTGTCGTAAGAGGCGACTAAAATGCTGGAAGCAAGGGGCTAGTAACCCCTTCTCCTGTATATATATTACTAAATTTAAAAGGAGAAACTTTCGTCTTTCCTTGTGGGCCACCCCACCTCAGTGGGATACGGCTGGTGCATTGAAAGAAAGAAAGATTCACACACAAGAGCCCTTCACCAGTATATCAATCAAAATGGTTGTGGTGAATTAAGAGGCATAATGTAGATTTGTTGGTGTTCTTGGTATAGGCAGTGCTTGTCTTAGCTTGCCCTGGGGCCCAACTGCTGAACTCCAGTTACAGGAGAGAGGAGTGGGACTTCCTACTCACAGGCTGAGGTAGCAGAGAGAGAAAGACAGAGGGTGTCACAGGGTAAGCTGAAGGTAGGCCTACGGCCACCAGGCTACAGCACAGGTCTATGGGCACAGCTCCTCCAAGCGGTAGTCATGGGAAACATGATTGGGACAGGAAAACCCAGCTACACCAGCATCAATTGAGAGGCTACAAATCCTGTAGTCTACAACCTATCCAACCTAACATGAACCTACCTTCCGCTTCCATCCACATCAATCAGAGTAATATTAGTAGCTGATATATTCCATGGGTTCATCAAGTCACACAAAAACTTTGCTCGTGCCTTATGAACCTCTTCGATGTCCAGTCCAAATCGAACACAAAATTCTTCAGCTTCCTTGAACTTGCGTTTCATCAGAAGTTTTCCCAGCCTGAAAAAAAAAAAAAAATTAAAACAAAAATACACGAGAACTTCAGTAAGCCTAATATTGGGCAGACAAAAAACAGTACAGGTGCTCGACTTATGGTGATTCGACTTTGGATATTTCAATTTTACAATGGTGCAAAAGCAATTACTACTTTGAGGATGAACCTAGAGATAATTACCCAGAATGAAGGTGGTAAGTCTGTAACTTGTATTCATTTATTTACTTTTCAATACTGGTACTAAGTAAGAGTAATTATTTATTTATTCGGTGATAGTAATTATTTATTGACATTTATTTAGCACATCACATTCATTTTCCATTTACGATGGATTCATCGGAATGTAATCCTGTCAAGAGTCAAGGAGACCCTGTACTAACCAGTTTTTTATTATTTCATCTTTGTCTAGACAAGTGTGATTAAGTTTTATTCTAATGGTCAATTCTTTTAGGATTATACTAACGAGTCTCAGAAACCATGACTAGTCTAGCTTCCACATGCACATGTGCCATACCCTTGATGAGTTCTGACAGTTTTTCTACTCCTGAAGCCTGGCCATGGACCAGGCTCGGTTGGTGCTAGCCTGCTCAACCAGGCTGTTACTGCCCCCACATACATCCATCACAGCCTGGTTGACCTGATACATATAATTTAATCACATACAGCATAAGACTCACCTTGCCTCAGGTATACCATCCACAATACTCTTGAGTTTGAGACACCGAGTGAGCTGGCTGACAGGACTAACATCTGGCTCTAGAAACATTATAGATTCTGTTCCTTCACCTGTCAGCACTAAACTTGTGCTGCTGTTCACAGCCAACTCATAGATAGTCGAAAATTCTGAAAAAAAAAGTCATTATAAAATCACAGTAGATATTTGACAACTTTTAATGGAAGAGACACAATGCTAGTACAGCATTTACAATTATGATGAAACATCAGTAAGCTGACACTGTCAGCTTTTTGATGGACAAGTGAAACACAGTATCAGCATACTCTTAATGCATGAGTGCAACAGAGTTGTGGAACAGAAAAAACACAATTAAGACTTTGGACAACCCAAAAGAAACACATTCACCATTATTCAATATTTGTTTTGCTACAAGTGCATACACATCACAACTCAAATCACTACCTGGGGTTACCAATGGTATAAATCAGAGGAAGGACAAGGGAATGTTGAGGTGGTTTGGTTTTTAGATTGGTTGGAGAAGAGGATGACCAAGGTGAATAATTCTGGGGTGGAAAGAAGGGAAAGAGGGGGCATTCCAGGAGAGGTTGGAGGTTCTGAGTACAAGCAGATTGAGCATCCAGCAGGCTTGTGTAAGCACACTGAATTGGAGCAAGTGAAGGCAAGTAGTTTTTTTTTTATGATTTGATGTGTTGTTGAAGTGTGAGCAAGATAACAATTATGAAGGGATATAGCAAAACCTTTTCTGTGGAATTGAATTTAGGAGGTAAAAAGGAAAGCCGGAGGTGCTTCAATGCAGAGGGTCCTTTGAACTGTGATGTCTGTGCACGTCTGGCAAGACAGCTATTGAATGACTTATGGTGAAGGTGTTTCCTTTATTGGTAGGAGATCGCCACTGTGGTAAAAGAAAATAAACAAGTGCATGACTTGGATCAGAACCTGGAAATGAGGTAATACGTAGTAGACATCCATCAGAATCTGGGTTCTTGAGAAGAAGCAGGAACTGAGCGTTGTGTTCGTCACCATGGAGGTAGGCAATGTCCAGAATTGGTGTGTCGTCACTCTCATTTTCCCAAACAGTTACTCCTGTCACACAACAAAGCACTTCCAGTTGACCAGCAGAGTTTAGTGTTACAACATACCTAAAATAAATAACTTCATTAATGTACAGGCACAAAGATTATTATTTTTTAACACAATGACCATTTCCCACCGAGGCAGGGTGATCCAAAAAAGATATTATTATTATTCATTTTCTTCTCAATGGCCATCTCCCACAAAAGCAGGATGACTATTACAAAAAAGTAATTTTTAAAAGGAAGAGAGAGATGTTAAGATTTACTTCTTTTGTAATAAAGAGTTCGGGATACATAAATACACACATTAATATAAATTAATCTTTAATATATAAAAATCAACTATCTTTGGTCTAGAGGTATTTGAACTATGATATAATAATAATATGTACATGTTACTATAATAAATTATAATCAGCATTTTACTAAAATATAATTAATAACCCTACACAGGGTACAACTCTTGACACTACTGTCACTATATATATATATCTCTCTATGCTAAAACAATAAATTATAAATAACATTTTTATAATAATAAATTACAATCAACTGCCTCTCACGACACGAAGTCAGTCACACGACACTGTTCAGTGTACACTACAACCAGGCCATCTTCAGTGTCCCACGACACCCTTTTCATCTCAGTGTTCCACTACGGTCCTATGCATATCTCAGTGTTCCACTCCATCGTACGTCCCTCAGTGTCACACTACGGTCCTGGCCCAGTTCAGTGTAACACTCCAACCTTTTCTTCATGTAATGTCCCACTAAACAGCATCTGACGACTCCGGCCCACAGTTGATCAACGTAGACGGTGAGTCCACAGACATCACCGGTAGTCCAGTAAATCCTCTCCAAAGGCGGTTGACACACCGCTAGCCGAACACCATGCTGCAAGCTCACTGAATGCGGCCGTCAAGTAACTGAGGCCAACAGACTCAGTGAGCTGCGGTGAGCGGTTCTTCTAACGCCAGTAGATAGGTACGATTCGGTGGTCAGGTACCTACTGCATAGACGTGTACCCTGAGGAGTTCAGGTACTTAATGTTGAAGCCAGTAGACGTGTACCCTTCGGTGGTCAGGTACCTACTGCTTAGGTGTGTACAGCGAGGCGCTCAGGTACATAATATTTCTAAAGCCAGTAGACGTGTACCCTTCGGTGGTCAGGTATCTACTGCTTAGGTGTGTACAGCGAGGCGCTCTGGTACATACTGTTACTAAAGCCAGTAGACGTGTACCCTTCGGTGGTCAGGTACCTACTGCTTAGGTGTGTACAGCGAGGCGCTCTGGTACATACTGTTACTAAAGCCAGTAGACGTGTACCCTTCGGTGGTCAGGTACCTACTGCTTAGGTGTGTACAGCGAGGCGCTCTGGTACATACTGTTACTAAAGCCAGTAGACGTGTACCCTTCGGTGGTCAGGTACCTACTGCTTAGGTGTGTACCGTGAGGCACTCAGGCTCTTACTGCTCTAAGGCCGGCTCAGCAGCCCCCACATTGGGTTTGATGACGCACCCAGTGGTACTGCCGGCCGGCAGGTTAACTATTTAACCGCTAGTTTGGCAGGGGCCGCAACAATGACAATGGAAGAAAATACGTTCACCTTCATTCATTAACTCCCTGTATTTCCAGTTATATGCAGATATCACAGTTTAAATTATCCTCTAACTGCAAAATCCCCCACCCATCCTTCAATGTGCAGGTTCTGCTAGTCCTACCTCCAGGACTCAAGTCTGGCTAACCAGTTTCCCTGAATTCCTTCACAAACGTCATCTTGCTCACACTCCAACAGCACGTCCATTAAAAACCAACATATTGTAAAACAAGAGATTAAATAAATCTCAGAATAAATGACATCTAACAGAATGATGAGAGGGAAGGGAGGTGACATTCCCAATACACTTTCTCCTATTCCCTATGAAGAAAGCCCAACAACTACACACCTGATTAGTTAACTCATATCACATATGACATCTATGACATACATTTGTGTATATTAAGGTTATATGATGTGACAACTATGACATCCATGTGTGTATATTACTCAGCAAACCAGATGAAAATTGAAATTAGAACTTTTATTCAAACAAAAATCTACGAGTTTCAAATATTAATCAAAATCTCTAAATCTAAGTGAAGCTTTATTACCTGGAGTTTACCTGGAGAGAGTTCCGGGGGTCAACGCCCCCGCGGCCCGGTCTGTGAGCAGGCCTCATGGTGGATCAGAGCCTGATCAACCAGGCTGTTACTGCTAGCTGCACGCAATCCAACGTACGAGCCACAGCCTGGCTGGTCAGGTACCAACTTTAGGTGCTTGTCCAGTGCCTGTTTGAAGACTGCCAGGGGTCTATTGGTAATCCCCCTTATGTATGCTGGGAGGCAGTTGAACAGTCTCGGGCCCCTGACACTTATTGTATTGTCTCTTAACATGCTAGTGACACCCCTGCTTTTTATTGGGGGATGTTGCATCGTCTGCCGAGTCTTTTGCTTTCATTGTGAGTGATTTTCGTGCGCAAGTTCGGTACTAGTCCCTCTAGGATTTTCCAGGTGTATATAATCAAGTATCTCTCCCGCCTGTGTTCCAGGGAGTACAGGTTCAGGAACTTCAAGCACTCCCAGTAACTGAGGTGTTTTATCTCCGTTATGCGTGCCATGAAGGTTCTCTGTACATTTTCTAGGTCAGCAATTTCACCTGCCTTGAAAGGTACTGTTAGTGTGCAGCATTATTCCAGCCTAGATAGAACAAGCGACCTGAAGAGTGTCATCATGGGCTTGGCATCCCTAGTTTTGAAGGTTCTCATTATCCATCCTGTCATTTTTCTAGCAGATGCGATTGATACAATGTTATGGTCCTTAAAGGTGAGATCCTCCGACATGATCACTCCCAGGTCTTTGACGTTGGTTTTTCACTCTATTTTGTGGAAGGAATTTATTTTGTACTCTGATGAAGTTTTAATTTCCTCATGTTTACCATATCGGAGTAATTGAAATTTCTCATCGTTGAACTTCACATTGTTTTCTGCAGCCCACTGAAAGATTTGGTTGATGTTCGCCTGGAGCCTTGCAGTGTCTGTAATGGAAGACACTGTCATGCAGATTCGGGTGTCATCTGCAAAGGAAGACACAGTGCTGTGGCTGACATCCTTGTCTATGTCAGATATGAGGATGAGAAACAAGATGGGAGAGAGTACCGTGCCTTGTGGAACAGAGCGTTTCACTGTAGCCGCCTCAGACTTTACTCTGTTGACTACTACTCTTTGTGTTCTGTTTGTGAGGAAATTATAGATCCATCTACCAACTTTTCCTGTTATTCCTTTATCACGCATTTTGTGCGCTATTACGCCATGGTCACACTTGTTGAAGGCTTTTGCAAAGTCTGTATATATTACATCTGCATTCTTTTTGTCTTCTAGTGCATCTAGGACCCTGTCGTAGTGATCCAGTAGCTGAGTCAGACAAGAGCGACCTGCTCTAAACCCATGTTGCCCTGGGTTGTTTAACTGATGGGTATCTAGATGGATGGCGATCTTGCTTCTTAGGACCCTTTCAAAGATTTTTATGATATGGGATGTTAGTGTTATCAGTCTGTAGTTCTTTGCTATTGCTTTACTGCCCCCTTTGTGGAGTGGGGCTATGTCTGTTGGTTTTAGCAACTGTGGGACGACCCCCGTGTCCATGCTCCCTCTCCATAGGATGGTAAAAGCTCGTAATAGGGGCTTCTAGCAGCTCTTGATGAACACGGAGTTCCATGAGTCTGGCCCTGAGGCAGAGTGCATGGGCATGTCATTTATCGCCTGTTCGAAGTCATTTGGTGTCAGGATAATATCAGATAGGCTTGTGTTAACCAAATTCTGTGGCTCTCTCAAAACTACTGAATTATCCAGTGCTGAAGTACACTGCAACCCAGGTATCATATTCAATTTTGCCGGACTTGAAACCTGGAGGTGGAAAGGACAGTGTGCTTGCACTCTGAAGAAGGGCAGTCAGAAGGTAGTGTGTGAAGTCAGCACACTTCTGAAAAGATGGTTAGGTTAGGTAAGGTATGTCAGGAAACGGGACAAGCGTTTCCTGATACGGGTCTTAGTCATGTGAAAGACACTGACTGAATGATGATGAATGTGTTTTCTCCTGCCTTGGCAGATGACCATCAAGTTAAAAAAAAAAATGCCCATTCTCTGCTCATAATAGAAAAATGAGTGAACTTTAAACATTTAAAACACACACTTCAATGAAATTGTGGAACAGAAATGACAAGGATAATATGTACCAGCAAACCACGGAACAGGTAGGGATTGAACTCATGGGAAGTGAGCCCTAAAACTCCAGGTCACACCTTTACCTATGACATGTCTTGGATGAGTTTCGAGTCTTTCTACTCCCAGAGCCTGGTCCTGGACCAGGCTTGTCTGGTACTTAGCCTGGTCAACCAGGTTGCTTATGCTGCTGGTGGCCCACTGCCCCACATATCTATCACAGCCTGGTTGATCTGGCACCTGGTGAAGACATTTGTCCAGTTTCCTCTTGAAGACTTCTACACTTGTTCCAGCAGTGCATAAGTTACTTAAGTGGCTTACACACTTTCCACAAGTTCAATCTCCACCCATTCCATGGTTTGTTGGCAATCTTGTTATTACAGTTTCGTGAGTCATAACACTAGCAAAATGAAACTCGAAAATACATTAAATACTGACCTACTATCACAAATGGGAATGATGCGAGAGCACTGTGGGCCGTGAGTGAGGTGCCAGGTGCAGGACTGGCAAGCATCATACAGACTCACTGGTGTCCATAATGTGGCACCCACAACAGTGCCACACCAAATCCAAGAATTATTACCGACATATCCGGCACTCAACACCTGCAGAAAAATTTAATTTTGAATAGTTAAGGGGCAACACCAAAATCTGGCCAATATC